>NC_092868.1:47003736-47066707 GCF_032062135.1 Pyxicephalus adspersus
AATTGGCACAGAGTGATCAGAAGGGGATAAATTGGCACATGAGTGATCAGAAGGGGAATAATCTTTCAGAATATTTATTTTCTAGATTTTCTACCTTTAAAATTGTAAAATTTAAAATTAATTTCATTCATTAATTTAAATTGTCTTATACGGCGAAAAATATGGTAAATATGTGAATCTTAGGGATGCACTGAACCTACTGTCCCTCACCTATTCTGTAGAACTATACTGTTAGTATAAGTAGATACCTTACACAATGTTAGGTATTAAATTTGTTCTGTATTAATAGATTTGGAAGCATCAGATATATGAAACAGTCTCTATACATTTCCTAATTATGGTTTATTTCTGCATTTAGATATGTTCTTGATCTCAATAATCCCCTGAGGAAGCCAAATAGGGCAAAACACGTCGGGTACTGTGAGATACCTTTTGAACATTTATTAAATAGCTCTGTACCAAAGAATTAATTCACATTAATAGGTGTTTTATTGTTGTTATATGTTTATTATGTTTAGAAAATTGGTCTCTGTTATAGTCAGGACCATTTTAAAATATTTCAAGAATAAATATTTGCGGTGCTTGTCTAAAAGGCATAATGCCTACTTGATTGGGATGAATGTATTGGCTCAAAAAGGAGCTCAGATGGTTCGCTAAAATTTTAGTCATCAGTTTCAGACTACAATTGATCAAAGAAATCGGTCTATAGTTTTCTACATCAGTGGTATCTTTACCCAATTTTGGAATCACGCTAATAAAAGTGTTTAGCTTCCAAAGGAAGGGGATTACCCTCTCGTAAAAAGTTATAATATAGTACCATATAAGGGATCAATTGTGAAGTGAATGTTTTATAATAAACATATGAGAATCCGCCTGGGCCCAGAGCACTTCTAGGCTTTAAACCTTTGAGAGCTTTAAGAATTTCCTCACCCCTGATGGGCTGTTTTAAAAATTGTATATGTTTAAGCCTAGGTTTAGGTATATGGAGTGTTTTAAAAAAGGAATCCATTGCCTTCTGATTTAACTTCTGTCGATTATCATAAAGAGAAGAATAAAATTCTTCAAATGTTGCCAAAATCTTTTCTGGACTTTGTGTGATCCTACCATCTTTCATTTTAATTTTAGGAAGGGCAAACATTTTAGGTCTTGGGTCCAGCTTATTGACTAATATTCTCCCAGCCTTATCACCCCACATGTAAAATGTTTGTGCCACCCACCTAAGATATTTTTCTGATTTAGTCGTAAGTATCAAATTTAATTCAGTACGCAAAATTTCAATTTGAGATAGAAGATTTATTGCTGGGTCAGCTTTATGTCGCAATTGCAGGGCTTGAAATTCCTTCATTTTTGTTTCTACAAGCCTTTCTCTACTTTTCTTTTGATGTGCTCCTATCTTAATAAGCTCTCCTCTTATATAAGCCTTATGGGTTCCCCAGTTATTGGAGATAGCGTGGTTTGAAAAAAAATTGGAATCAAATTCTCTATCTCAGTTTGTATCACCGGATCCTGCAAGAGGTCCTCATTGAGTCTCCATCGAAAGTTTGATAAAATACCCTGGACACCCCTCAAACATACCATAACTGGATCATGCTCCGACCAGGGAACCATAAGGATTCAAGCTTGTATCACCAAGGGGATCATGTGACTTTGAAGGAAAATTTGGTCAATATGCGAATATTGATTATGTGCACTCAAATAATATATCCCTCACAAATAGATTAAATTTTCACCAAGTGTTTATCAAATCATTTTGTTTCAACAATTTTGAGAGCCTATAACTTTTTTTGGGAGGGGGTCGATAACAAGGTGCGTTGGTTTTGTCCAGCAAATAATCTAGTGCTAGTTTTGAATCTACCATTAATAAGTAAACCTTTGGAAAAAGAGACTTTTTTACAAAATAAAGACACAAAATCAATTTGGTCTTCACTGGGGGCATAATATGATACTATAGTAATTATATGGCCATCAATATTGATCCCTTGACTAGTGTAAATCTCCCTCCCAAGTTTCACATTATCATTAGAGTGTTTTAGAAAAACATAACATTACCCCACATTTTTTCCTATCAGAAATTGCGTGGTAGTGTGAGGGAAATCTTTTATGAAAAAAAGCGTGGCATAGAACTAATGGAAAAATGAGTTTCTTGCAATACCAGCATATCTACCTTCAAAGAGTTATAGTAATGAAAAGCTTTAGCCTTTTTAGTTGGAGAGTTTAGTCCTTGCACATTACGTGACAATAGCACCAAAGGGTGAAGTTGTTTTTGGATATTCACTGTGGGTCCCACCATCTTTCACCTATTTTAAGGGGAAGATCCTGTTTCAGATTACATCTAGAAATCCTGGGAAAAAAAAGGGAAAAACGCTAGGAAAAACATCTAATAGACAGAAGACAAAAACCACAAACCATACAAAAAACCCACAATTAGCAAAAATTTGTTTGCATGAAAATTCCCAGGAGTCAAGATGGCCATCCCTCTCTGTCCCCCAAAGGAGGCCAAGCGGGAGCGGTGACCCCAAGCTCTAGGGACATATATCCTTGTCCCAAAAACATGGTTTGAAACCCAGGGGGTTAAGGTTTTATACTGTACCTCTCTAGTTTCTTTCCACTAACAGAGGGAGCATTTTACCCCGCCAGCTCCTCTGCCCCACCCATAGTAGAGGGATCAACTCATACGAGTTTGTAGCCCAACAGAAATACATATTATAACATAATTGAACAGATTATATATCTATATCATTAACACGATCAGCAGTCACAATATGAGAAAATTAGTAATACAATTAAAAAATGACTTTTTATCACAAGGGATATAAAGAAATTTGATCTCCAGTAGAAACATGAGCGGAAGCATGATTAGGTAGCAAAACTAGTTTCCTCAGTAATTTTTCACCTTCTTCAAAAGAAGTGAAGGAAAAAGTCTTTCCTTGTAATAGAAAGACCAGGCGAAGAAGAAAAGACCACCGATAATTTATCTTGTGGGAGATGAGACCTTGAAAAAGAGGCCTCAGCACTCTTCTGCCTTGTATAGTATAGAATGAAAGATCAGAGAAAACTTGTATCGTCATGCCTTCCATTAACACTGAATCGTGATTCCTGGTAGCTCTCATTATTGCCTCTTTAGTACAATCGAAATGGGTTTTTACAATAATGTAGAGATGTAATAGTGTTATGTATCTTTTTATGTATCCTTTTATAATGTATCTTTTTACATCTGTTGGGAGGCTGTTGAAGCTCTACACAGTGCTGAAAAAAACCCGAATTTTTCCTCCCATTGACTTTAATGGTGTTCGACTTTGACATTCGACCACCCGAATAATTTTGCCCTATTCGAGCGAATAGCTGATGAATCAATAGTGAGCTATTCGACCAGAGGCCCATCAACTCTAGAAGACATCAATGCCCTATGGGCTCTATCAATTTCAAGATGAGATTTGGGCAGTTCAGGTAACATATTTTTAAGAAATTGCTTAACCACTGCTGTAACATCTTTAAAGGATTCAGGCAGACCTCTTATACGGAAATTGAAATGCCTAGAACGGTTTTCCAAATCGTAAATTTTATGATGTAATTCGTCAATCTGGGTTTCTAGGACTGATATCTGTTTCATATTCTGAGAGACTCTAGAGGAGGTGGCATCCAGTGTTTGCTCAATAATTTCTAATCTTTTGCCCAATCCTTGTAAATCTTGCCTGAGGTCAGAGGTAATAGCAGCTGAAGTTTTAGCCAATTCTAATTGCAATAGCGATGTCAAATGAGTAAGCAATCTAGTATCCCTTTAGGAAAAGGGGGGGGGGGGGGGGGTGACATATCATGAATAGCATTACCCTGAAATAAAGCCAGATATCTATTAGCAGAATTAGTCACAGCCAAAGAGTTATTGGTAGACAAGTTTTCTTTATCCCCAATGCTAGGAGAGCTAGAACAATGGGATGGAGAGTGATCCTGGGTTACAGTCTCTTGGGTCTGTGTAACAGATAAGCATGACCCTGTTAATGGAACTTCTGGAAAGGCTGGTGGTATTATGCCTTTACACCCTTTTACTGCTGTGTCAGACGTCCTACCTTATTCTTATGTTTCCTATTCACATTGTATAAAAGTGGTTACTGATGCTTTGTATACTCACTATGCTTGTATAAGTATTTATCCTTAATAAAGAAATATTGAACAATACATTTTCTGGGTTGTCCACTTCTGGGAAGCTTGGCAATTGTCTTGAATGTTTCCTACTTGTGGAAATGTTTTCTCAATGTAGAATGCTGCACTTCAGCTTGTTCAGAAATGACCTTATAACCCTTAGAACCCAGATTGATAAGCAGCAACAATTGCTTCTAAAAGATCATTGCTGATGTCTTTCCTCCTTGGCATTGTGTTAACACATACCTGAATGCTCCAGAACAGCAAACTGCAATTTTTTCATCTTGTATGAAGTGGTTATACTTGCTGATGGTCAATTAATCACCCGTATTTGAGTAGCAGCACCTCTCCTAATTCCTATGGACATGGGAAGGGTGTACTTAATTTTTCAAGCACATTAGCATTTTGACTTGGTCTTCGTTAACTAAATAGTGACACAGTGTAATATGTCACATGCCGTTGTATACCTGAGGTTGTATTTACATAATTTTAAGACCTGCTAAGGACCAGATGATGTCCTGATACCCAAAACCTTTTAATGAAAAGAGGGAACACTTTCTATTTCTCATAACTATACATCTACAATGAGCTAATGATGCGTGTATGTGTGTTTGCTGTAGGTGGAAGCTTTGGCATACCAATCTTTAGCATTATTTATTTGAGGGATTATGTCACTATAACATGTAACAATGCCATTAGAGCACTGTTTGTATTTTAAAGTCAGGTTACAAAGCTAATTGTTTGTTCCTGTTGGCCCTTCCTAGTTTACCTGTGGTAATACCTGGTGTGTCAGGACACAACAAACGCTTTCTTATCGAGTCGCCAAACATTTATGAGGAAACGTCAGTACCAGAGCCTGACTGCAAAAACCTAATGTTGATGTAAACACTGAAGCACTGAGTATTATATAAAAAATGAAATAAAAAAATTCCATATTGGATAACCATTGGTGCTGCTGTTCTCCGTGCGCAACCGTTTCATGCACTCCAGCATGATTCATGGCATTTCCTTCAGTGACAACAGTAAATCACTTCAAGTGTCCAGGATGAAAACTGATACCGAAGTATAGGTGTAGTCACCCCATAACTGCCCATAACTGGAGCACCAGATTTTATTTTTATAAAAGTCACAAATATAAAAATGTTGAAATTAATTTTTAAATTTATAAAATGTATACTTTAAATAAAGTTGAAAGGGAGTGTGGGAGATTAACATCAAAACGCACTTACGTCAGAGAGGTGTCTCAGGCTTTAAATTTCAGGGCGCTCACAAAAAACAACAAAAACAGACTAATTTTAGAGTTTTCCTTAGGAGGGTATCAAAGTCATCACATCATGACTGGAACAAAAACACAAAATTTAGCCTCCTATAGCCTCCTAAACTGTGGCAGACCCTCTCCCGGCTTACAGGCTTCACACAGCCTTTCTGCCTGAGCCACACCTGGCCTGCCTCTCCCCCTGACTATAAAGACAGGTGCCATTTTATCATCAGAAGCCAGGTTCACCAGAGCCATTCCTAATTCCAGGCCTGGAAAAAGGGAGGAGTGCCTGGCCCACCCATTCCTTCCAGGATACCCCAGGCCTGGATCACAAAAAAAATGCAGCAATATGCATGGCCCTATCTAGGCCTTTTAAACCCTTTTCAGGGGCTGATGATGCCAAATATCCTGCAAACTGTGCAATATATATTTAATCTTGCTACACCGAGCTACAGAATTTTGATTAAATTTTATTTGAACATATTTATTTACGTTTTTATAAATTTCACATACACCTCTGTTCTACATATAAACATGTATAAATGACAAAGGATTTCCTAAACACTGGGTTACATAAAGACAAATGAGGATTGCCTTGCAATTTGGTTTTATGCGATTTTAAACTCATAGCATTCTGACACAGGGAGAAGTCACTACTATATGATTATTGCACGTTGCCTTGAGTTACTTTACAATTTTCAGACCATTCATATAAATAAACCAAATATGTTGTTTTTGATAGTGTGTTTTAAGTATGTTGCATGCAGTGCTTAGGTAAAGTGTTCTTGGGGTACAATTTGGGGCTTGTTCCTGTTAGTACTTTGTGGAAAGATCAACCTTTCTATGCAGTAATGTATGTGTTACCACAACGGGTGGCAATGCACATGACATGCATTGGTGAGCTGGGTTGACATTCATTCTTAAAGACATTCCAAATGCACCTTACCTAAAAAAGTATAAAACAATGCTCCACCATGAGAAAGCACAAAATCCAAAATATTTTAATGTGTTGTGGTGCATTTAGCTTTACATTCAATGCATGGCAAAGTACAGGAAATGTACTAATGGTTTGGGAAACATAACATCCAGCCTGGGAATGGCCTCTAAGAAACAGCAGCTCAGTGTACCAACATCAGTGTTCAACCCAGAATTTTTTTTAAGCCAGGTGGGAAGAAATTGTAGACAGGTGGAAGCCCCTAAATTGTGACCCAACTCTTCAGTATCCACCCAAAAACAGCCGGGTGGTTGCTGAAAAGTGCCAGGTGGTGCGCCCACCCTAAAATGGGCTGGGGAGAACACTGCAACATATCTCATGTGCATTGATGCAACACCGTAGTGGAAACGTGCCCTAAACAGACTTCCTTCAGGTTAGTAATCCTTAAAATAAAAAAGGTCCTTTTTTGCAGAAGGTAAAGGCAATGTTCCACCTGCAATAAAATACCCTTACCTGCCTGATTGCAATTTTTTAATTGTGCTTACCTATCCCTGCTCCAGTGCAGGCATAACCATGTCCACATCTTCACTTTTTCCTAGAGTAAGGTCATCTTTATTGCATGCATATGGGAGTTATTTATTCCCAGCAGCCCCAGAGGATGTGGGGATACCCAACACATGATCTGTGTTGTGTAGCTCAGTGTTTTACAAGAAAAAGATTGCAAACAGGCAAGTATATATTATTGTAGAAGGGACATCAGCTGTCCCTTCCGCAATAAACAACCTGCCTGTTTGTAAAATTTAGGTGTTTACCTATAGTTCCACTTAAAGTGTAATACAATTTTTCAAATGTGAAAAGAAAACCTGCGCAATTTATAATTAAAAGAGACAACCTAGTAAGGCATGAGTAGTCCACCATAGGCAAATGTGGATATGTCTAAATCGTGCTGGATTTTGGGTGGAAGGATAGTAAAAGAGGGGTAGAAATTGAGGGAGAGGCAAGAGACATGTAAAGAAACTCGGGAGGGGTAGGAGAGATGGAGGACATTTTGGTGGCTTCTCTGTAAATACCAGTTGAAAGGGATGTGGAACAAGGTCAAAGCTGCTGTCCACAACTAGCTATGACAAAGGCAGACAGCTAATTCTTATATAGTAGAAGGTTCACTTCTAATAATTACCCTCTGCACTGTTTAATTTCTGTTACATGATACTGAGTCATGTATGTATCTTTAACCAATTATTGAAATTAATGGGGCATGCTAACATTGATAAAAAGCAGTAAATTAAAAATCAGAGCAAAGTCAGTACACTCAGGTTGTTTGTATTTGAATGTACTAGGCACTCCTGAGTCACTGTATTTGCGTTGCCATAGAGTGATGATATACACAAATGTTCCATTGTTTTATCTTTGCAGTAACATGCAGTGAAGGTACTGATCATCAATGACATTCTGTAATTGAGTTTCACCCAAATTAAGATGGTGACATTTAAAACTATGTACTCACGCTTAGTACTATCTCATGAAAAAGTGTTAATTATACCAGCATGATACATAAATGCACATTCACAAAGGGATCAACTACACAAGCAATTTTAATTGCCTGTTACTGTACCAAAAAGCAGTGATGTCAAATTTTAAGGTGAGCCTAAATAGCTAAATCGAACTAAAGTATTTTGTAAGGGAAGAGCAGCAATAGGTGACTCTGCTCAGGTTTGATTCCCTGAGTGTCGGTGCATTTTGTTCAAAGTTTTGCAAACTTGTAAGTGCATCCCTTTGAAGGGTGTCTCTGAGGGTGAATCATGTAGTTACATTTGGTGCTCATACTTTTAAAGGGGGCTCTATCAACATGAAAAACAACCAATATACCCCAAATTAAAGAAAACAACCCACTCCTGCAACAAAGTTTAATTTGGTAAATATGAACAGAACAGGAGTTAAAGCAGAACTAAATCTGTAATACTCGCCTGTTCCTTCACAGGGCGCCACCATCTTCGTCCTTTTTTTCTAGAAAACAATCTTGATTGGTCGGGCAGGGATGACGTAACTCCTGAACAGGTGCACTGGAGCTAATTTCAGCACTTGTAAGGGAAGCTAAGATTGCCTGGGTACAAATTTGGCAGCTGGGCCGATATCAGGTGGGCAACAGATATTGGAGACGAGTCGCTTCTCCTTTGCCTGTAATAAAAACCTACCTGATTGCCCGTTGTTAAAAGATGAACTAAAATAAATAAAAAATAAAAAAAAAACAAGAAAACAAACAACAATCCCAATATTAAAGAGTCAGCAATTTTTTTGATTGCCCAAAGATAATACAATCAGAACTGAAATAGAGTTTCCTAACCAGCATTAATGTATTCTTCTGCAGTTTGCCTACAACAACTCAAAAATTTGCTGTCACAGTGGATGGTCTTTGCCTCCCTAAAGTGAAGGACTCGGCGTAACTAAAACCAACATTTGACACTTAATTTTGTTTTCTAAAAATTCTCCTGTTCAAATTGCACATCAGCACAAAAAACTTTGGATCCACAGGATTTGCCTGAAACCCATTATAGCAGCAAACTTTATCCCTAGACAAAAAACATTCATCTACTCAGTGGGCAGTATGTCGAATTGTCATTGGTTCCACACACAGATCTTGTTGTGATTCAGGGTTCAGTTACACACTCAGATGGCTTGGATAGAAGTAACCCTTGGGGAAAAGGTGAGCAATCTTTCTCTTCATTTGCAGATCACTCTGACTTTTACACACAAGGGAAATCCTCTCTGAGTAACACAACACATGGCTCATTAGGAAAAGTGTGGGATGCAGAGTTCTAAGTGCATGACGGGTCCAATCAAAATGAATAGACTTTTTAATTCAACACACAAAAAACATACAAAACCAAATTAAATAAAAACACACAGGTTGTAAAGGAACCTTAGGTCCCTTCATTGGAACCCTAGTGACAAATTACAATGTTTTGCAAACAGTACTCAGTGCTTGCAGCCATGAAATTAATTTGTATCCAGGGAGAAGAGTTTACCTGCTTTAGGAACTCCTACTTGCCTGTGGCAATTGCTGTTTCCTATAACCTTTCCCATTTCTAACTGTCAAGAAAATGCCTCAAAATAAGTGGTTGGGTCTGACATTTCCCTCAATGGTTTTATCTCTTCATCTCCCGGCATGAGCAAGCTTGCTTATACTGCTTCTAGTTTACAAGACTCACCCTAAGCTTATGTATAATCGGGACGTTTTATGAACTCTCACCCCCAGTGTACTGTGTTTCTTTTATTTTGTACTGTGCTAAAGGTCTACACCCACCCAGCTGCTATGCCAGACCTCCAAAAAATGTAAATATTATCACCAAATCATAGTGACTTTGTAAAGTTTAATTTTAAAACTCTGTGTTGTAAATTAAACCAATACAGACCTATTTAGGTAGATATATACCAGGATTCAACTTAAGAAATATCTCCTAAAAAGTTTTTGTGACCTACTCTCCTTTATAGGCTAATAATGAGTTTATTGATAAGTAAATCTTGATTTATGGGTGGAATACACACACACACATATATATATATATATATATATATATATATATATATATAATAAAAAACTACTAAAGTAAAATATATAGCCATCAAATAATAATTAAATAAATGGGGGCGTGGCCGGAAGTGGTGGCGAATGGTAGCTTCCGCTTAAGGCTCTGTAGCGTGATCGGACACCAGAATAATTAGCGACTAATATCAAGCACTTTCTTCAACTTTTTTTTGTTCCTGAATACCCGGGCAGTCAGCTGTAGCCATGGGTAAGCGCAAAACTGGGTCTACGCCACGGAAACTGACTGATTTCTTTGCTGCTACGGATCAGGCCAGCCAAGATGGCGCCAGTAGGTGGATCTCCAGACATAATAAGAACACAGCTTCTTTTATTGAACACGTTGAAGGTGATGTGTCAAAGGGGAAAGATGGGGGATCGGAGACCACATCTCGCTCCTCTTCTACTAATGCAAGCCCGGTTAAAACTAAATTGAAATTATCGACTCCTGATGACAACGAGAATAGGGTAAGCCCAGTCATTTTCCCTATTTCGGAGGAAACGGAACTTACCGATCATATAGGGACATTTCCCACATCGGATGGTCCGGTGACCAAGTGGGTTTTGTTAAGGGTCGTCAGGCCTCTGATGCGACTCGCCGTACGATTAGTCTAATTAAAATTGCTGAAAGCTCAGGTGAACCGACAATATTTCTCACGCTTGATGCGGAGAAAGCTTTCGATAGAGTGCATTGGGGATACTTACAGGCAGTGTTACAAAAATTCGGCCTGAGTGGTACAGTTTTGGCAGCTATAATGGCTTTGTATACTTACCCCTCGGCTCAAGTATATCTATCAAACATGCTGTCCTCTCCTTTTAATATTTCTAATGGAACTCGTCAAGGTTGCCCTTTGTCGCCTGCTTTACGCTGATTATGGAACCCTTTGCGCAAGCTATTAGAGATAACAAAAATATCAAAGGAATACAAATAGGTGAGTCTTCACATGTAGTGGGTTTGTTTGCTGATGATGTGATTCTGTCATTAATGGATCCACAGATTTCAATGGCAAATGTACTCTCTGTAATTGAAGTATTTGTATCTGTTAGCTATTATAAGATTAAAGACTCAAAACGTAGTATCTTACCGATAGGTGTATCTTTAGAATTAAAAGAACAAATTTCTAGGCAGTTTCCATTTCAATGGTCAAAAGATAGTATTTTATACTTGGGTATCCATTTGTCCAGCTCTGTGTCCACCTTGGTTACCTGTAATCTTACATCATTGGTGGATGCAGTCAAGAAAGATGTGGCTGCTCTTTCAAAAGTGGAATTATCCTGGTTGGGACGTATTGCCGCTTTTAAAATGGTAGCTCTCCCAAAAGTTCTTTATGTATTTCGTACTATACCTATTATTTTTCCCCAATCTTTTTTGTTTTCATTACAATCTTTGATACAAAAGTTTATATGGCAAAATAAGAAACCTCGTATCTCGCAATCACTGATACATCGAGCAAAGAAGGTTGGTGGAATGGGGGTACCCTACCTAATAGATTATTATTTGGCATCATTGATGGACCAATTGGAGCATTGTTTAAACTCGAGTACAAATAAAAGATGGCTGGATATTGAAAGAACGTATATACCTACAAGTAACTATTTAGCTTTTTTAATGGCTAATTCATGTTCATTAATTAGACCACATTTGAATTTACCCTCAATAAAGGCTATGGTATTCATTTGGAAGAAACTCCAAAGTAAAAAATGTATAGATACAAAATCAGTAGCAATTCCAGTTCCGTTGCAATTCTTTGAGCTTCTTATACCCAATTTTAATATCCAATCTTGGTATGATTTGGGATATAAATATGTAACAGATTTACCAACTTTCCACACCTTTCTATATAATTATAAAGTATTTCAGATGAATCATTTACGTGCATCACTTTCCAACAGGGAAATTACTGTACCAGAAACCTTTTGGAAAAGATGTCAAAATAGCAATTTTTGCAAAGGAGGCATCTCTGTATATTATAATTTAATCCAAAAATAAAGGATCCTGGAGGAGACTTTCTGTGTTCTCTATTTGGGAGCACGATTTGCAACAAACTTTCTCAATTTCCCAATGGAAAACGGCAATTTGTTCTAGCTCCATGGCATCTAAATGTATTTCCCATTGGGAAAATACCAAAAGATTTTATGCCGATGGCATAGAACACCATATAGACTATCTAAATATGTACCACATTATCCGCCTCAATGTTGGAGGAAATGTGGTGAAATGGACACTTATCTCCATATGTTTTGGGATTGTGGAAATATACGTAGTTTCTGGAACTCTATTTTTGTTCTAGTATCAACGGTTACAGGATGTTTAACCAGACCTGATGTGGCATTAGCATTACTAAATCTGGGAATTGATAGATTCCCAAGTTATTATCGAACCATAGTCACGCATATCTTTATTGCAGCGCGACTCTCTATATAGTAACTAAATAGAATCATACTACAACACCTAATATGTCTGAAATAATGCAAATGATTCATGCAAATTACTATTATGAACATTCTTTAGCTTATAGTAGATTTCAATCACATAAGTTCTATGTAAATTGGAATAGCTGGGAAAGATTTTTACCTCCCAAAGCTACATGAAGATAGATTGATGTATAGGATACTGTTACTCTAACTACTTGAAGTTTTGTTGAACTCTAAATGCCATTGTATTTTGTTTTTTCTCTTGTTTTTGTTTTTATTCTTTTGTCTGTTGTTTCTATTTTCTATTTGTGTAACTTGTTAAAACCCAATAAAAATAAAAAATAAATAAATAAATAAATAATAATAATTAAATAAATTATTTTGAATTTAGCAATAAGCCCATGTGAGCAGTAGTAAGACACACAAACACCAATGCCCAAAGACTCTGGCAACTGCAAGATATATATTTGGTAAATAGTGTAATTGTTAGGGTTACAGGGTATGTAAAGTGCAAATTGGTCTAACATCATACACTTTTTCTAATACTAAATTGTGATTACAGAACATCTTTTTAAATTTTGGCCCTTGCAAATTACTGACACCTTCAATCTGATTGGTACGTGTTAGAAGCACCATAGCTTTCCTCAACCTAAGTATTGTGTATTTTGGCACAGTTGTATTAACATTATAAGCAAATACAGAAAGATATCAAATACTCACAGAGCTGGCCTTCAGTCAACTTTATAAAGCTTTGCAATCAGACAATTTAGTATTAGAAAATGTGTATGATATTAGACCAATTGGCACCTTACCCATCCTGTAACCCTAACAATTACCCTCAACCTGCCTCTCCTTGTACCCTAAGATTAACCCTCTCTGTAATCCCAACAATAACACTCTATGTAACTATCAAATGAACTCTTTCTGTAACCCTAACATTTACTTTTCATGTAAGAGCTATTTTAGACTTGCAGTTGACTGCAGAATTGTATTGCAGGATTAACTGTCCTCAATAGAATGGGAGCGGTTGGGAATACCTTCTGTAGGTATTTGCGGTTGTGTTGTGGTGTGGTTGTGGCGCAGGTCTTAGGAGTGATATGTTCCTTCTGGCCATGCAGTTTCTTTAACCCCCCTCTAGAAAAAGAACAGCACTGCCAACGCACTTGGAAAGGCAGATTCATTTACCTGCTATATGGTATGCCACATAGCAGCAGTCTAATATGCACCTTGGGAGTTGCTACCCAAGCATTTGTAGTTTTTCAACTACAAATTTGAAAGGGGCTTAGCTCTTACACTGAGCCTGATTTATTAAACCTCTTCAAGACTAGAGAAGATAGACTATCAAGAGTGAACCTGGGTGATCCAGAAAACTTAATATGGATCTGGTCCAGGATTGAAAACATTTACCAAAAAATAACAAATCATTTTAAGAAACCCATCCCAGGTTTTCTGGATTACCCAAATGTATAGTCTATCCCCTCCAGCCTTGAAGAGCTTTAATAAACCAGACCCACTGTATTTTCTCACACTAACCTTAATGCTATCTCTAGTTGTAACCCTGACCTCTTCCGTGCCAAAATGTGAACCAAAGATGATCCCCTTTCTGGTGTGGGATACTGATGCCAAGAATTTCATACTTATACATGTTCCCTCTATAGGCACATTTAGATATAAGACATCAGAGCCACTGGGAAAGTTAAAAAAAAAACCTGGCTGGTTTAATTCTAACTATTGTTCCCTGGAGACAACACTCTCTGTTTTCTGTACCAAAATAGATAATCAAGAGAAAGAAATGTTCATCTTTAATCCTAAAACATCAGTCGTCCAATCATTGTTGATCTTCTTTGTTGTCCATTGTGTAAGTCTACATGGTTTTGTTTATGGTAAACTCCTAGGCTGCTGTGGAATTCCAATGATTAATCCAAAAAGAAGAAAAGAGTTTTGTTTCCTAAGAGTCATGAAGTCAACACGACAAGTGTATTAAACAAAAACTAAACAGAGACTTCTAGTTGTGGTTATGTGATGTTTATCTGTCATACAGTGAAATGCTGTGTTTAATGCCTATGCCAATTCCACTTTCTTATGAGGAAAATATTTGTTGTCATAACAGGACTTGCTGATAGTGATCACATGTAATAAAAAAAAACAACCAAGATATTCTGGTTTACCAACTCAATGCAAATGCCTAAAGTTCCCGGTAATTTGTGGACATTGATAAAAAAAACCTTAAAATTATTTTGAATTAGGTCAACGTATTCACCTGTAATGTGCCATTGTATTAAAGCCGGCCATACATGTGGCAGTTTAAAGGAAGAATAGAACTTTCAGTTCCGCTTTTTTTAAAAAAATTGCAAAACAATCATTGACATTAATTGGTGGTTTACAATGACTGCAAAATAAGGTGGGATTAAAATTTTCCTAATCAAACGCAGCAGAAGAAAGCCAGTCACTTTTCATTACATTATTGCATCATTTTTTAATTCTCAGACCTTTCAAAACTCTATGAAAGATGTAAATTTGTTGTCCAGGTTCAACTTTGACCATTCACCCATTTGACCATCTGACCAACCTATGGGTGGTAATTTGTTTTTCGCTAACTTTCTTTATCCCTAATAATTCCTAATGGATCTAAAATGGTTGAAGTTGACATATATATATATATTATATAGGTTATATAATATATATATATATATAAATATATATATATTATATAACCTATATAATATATATATGTCAACTTCAACCATTTTAGATCCATTAAGAATTATTAGGGATAAAAAAAGTTATATATATATATATATATATATATATATATATATATATTGTAAACATACCTGTCAAAATTAGTTTATTATTATTATTCAGGATTTATATAGTGCCAACATATTACGCAGTGCTGTACTTTAAATAGGGGTTGCAAATGACAGACTAAAACAGACAGTGATACAGGAGGAGAGGACCCTGCCCCGAAGATCTCACAATCTAGTAGGTGGGAGTCTCATTCGAAGGGAGCACAAAGAACAGGAGTACCAGACCAAGAAGTTCACCACGGAGAGTCCCAGATTCTTGTGCATGAAAGTAATTTCAACAAGAAGGGTGCATGCAGCCAAGGGATTATGATTGCCCAAAATTGTCCCTTCTTTGGGGCTTATGTTGTATGTGGAATTACTACTGGGTCTAACTCACTTTATTTTTATTAATACATTCACAGGTTTGTTTTTCAGCAGCTAATATGAGCCGCAACTAATTCATAGCAGATTCAGAAAATAGTACCTATGGTATAAGACCACCCATTATTAAGTGATTATAACACAATTATGAACCTTTAAAAAGTCCTGGATTCAAGTACCATTGTTTTTGAATTCATTTTATAGGATTAAACATGGTTGGAATCTAACCTCATAGTGTGGTACTTCTATTCTTAGCTTTCTTGTTTTGACCCTGGTGTGTCTCTATAAACCCTTCATTATATAAGAACTGCCTGTACAATGGTAAGTCACTACGGACCATGACTCCAGTTTGTGATTGGATAGTAATAGAGAAGCAGAAAACTGATAGGACCATCATTCTGCATATTCTGAATTCCCATTTCCATTTATGCCCATTCTATCACTTTAAACCTGACACATTTTGAGTTTGCAAAATCCCACTCAATACAAAAGTCACTTGAACATACAAGGGTGAAACAACAACTTCATATACAAAGTAAAATATTTGACTTTACAACTGCGCATTTCTCATGAGTGCACTTGCCAGAATGGTTTATGTAATTAATAGCTGATTAACTTTTATCATTGTGGTAACCTTGCCAAGATATAAATAACTACTTCTACTAAGTCATAAAGTCAAAGCGTGTGCATAGGTGAATGACATCACAGCACAGAGGTTCCAAAACATTAAAATACCATTATTATTAAAAAAAATTTAACAAACATATTTTTGATAAACCACACCCACCAAAAAACATTCTATTATCAGTGAGCATTTCTACTTTATCAGCCAATGCCCCTGATTCATCAAGCAGAATCGGATTATTGGTCGCGCATTCGTATTAGCGATCCGGAATCGTACGCGGTCGCGCTATTCAGCAACGGAAAAAGCTTTCGCGCTCCCTATTGTGAAGGCTGGAATCCGGCTGGTAGTGAGGCGAGTGTACGCGCATACTCGAGTCCGGACTGCGGTAATCCGCGATCGATGGCCGCGCGTACGTTCGCGCTTCCAGCGAGCGCGGATTTCATTGATGAATCAGGGGCAATGTATTCATCGCACAATTAAGAGAATGCTTTAATAACATACAATGTGTATTGTTAACAAACAATTAAAGTAATATTGATGCTTGGCTCCTGGTTATTTTCTAAATGTCCCCCACAAATATAAAAGTGTCTACCAAACATCATCCAACCCAGATGACTGAAGAAATAGGGGCTGATTTAATAAAGCTCTCCAAGGCTGGAGAGGATACATTTTTTATTAGTGAAGCTGGGTGATCCAGCAAACCTTGAATAAAATAGGTTAAATAAAAGAATAAGGTAAAATAGAATAAAATAAAATAAAAAAAAAACAGCTTTAGTTCAGAGTATCATGGGCTCACCTTGGGGGCATCTTCATGGTCCCTGTGCAAAGGGGCATGGCACAGCACTGACTGCATGGCTCTCTGCAACAATAAAGATTGTCTTCTGCCCTGCATGTCATGTGACTGTACATAAAGCTTTGAAAAAAAAGTAAAAATCTTTAAAAAGCAATTGTGGATAGTAGTCCTTTTTGATGCACTGCATAAGGATTACCTAGTGCCATGCAAATTCCATTATATTCTTCAATGCTGCCAGCTTAGCCTGACAGAGGATAAGAACAACTCCAGAGAGCAGCACCAAAGAGGTGAATGCTGTATTGAGATCTCTTTTTAATATTATAAATATTGTTAAAGGTAGTCCCCGAGTTAAGGACATTCGACATAGGGACGATTCCTAGATATGAACGAGGCTTCCCTGCTCACTCGTGTGCAGGACGGAGGCTTGATAGGGGCAGTTTGCACGACTTGCAGAAGAAGTCTTTTGCAAAACACAGCTGAGGTTGTGGGTGATCCTCCTGCAACATCTTGTAACTCTTTAATGACCAAGACATACTCTGTAGTTGTTTCATTTTGCATATCAAACCGCAGCTTGCTCCAGAAGTTAGTAAATGTCTAGGATTTTATACAGTAACTGACACCACTCTGCCTAACAATTTGTTGGGACAAACATCTGTCCTAATTGCATTTATTAAAATAATGTAGCTGTTCCGACTTAAATACAAACATACAAATTCAACCTAAGAACAAAGCTACAGTCCCTATCTCGTAACCCAGAGAATACCTGTATTGCTTTTTTCTCTGCTGGTCAATACATTTCAAATAATATAACCTTGATTTTTTTACCTGGAGAAAGGTGTGTGAGTTCAATGAAGTTAGTATATTTTATGATGTTTCCGATATTATTTATACCCACATTTGACTATCAGTCCATTGATATAGAGATAATAAAACTTGAATAAAAAGGTTATTGGGCAAAGCGACACCAGGAAATGACCACATTGACACCTTTACCATCTAATAAAATAATCTTTCTCATGGCACCAGTCCTGTGTTCATAAAAGTATTTTATGATTTGGGTGTTTATAGGTACATCTCATGTACAGCTGTGGGAGTTAATAAACACTGACAGCTAGGGCACGTGTCCTAGGTCTTCTGAGAGCCCTGACTTACCTCTGCAATAACGGTTGTCATCATTCCAAACATAAGCTTGTAGACAAATACATTTGTGTTTTTGCTGAACTTTCACTTTGATATGTTATTGTACTGGTTACATCAATTTTCACATATTGGAATTGGAACAGTGAAGATATGTTTGAGTATGTTAGGGTATTAAATTCCCTTAAACATACAAAAAATATTGCAAAATATTGAAAAATATCTTTTTGTGTTATTTTAGAAAAGTACCCTTTCCAGGTCTCGTGAAGAAGAAGACCAAAGTATCTGTGAAATGTGTTGGAATATGGCCTTGATCCTACAAACATAGAGTAACATGTATATTGTAAGAGAGATTTATTACCTAGCAGAAAAAGATAGACCCTGTATTAGGAGGGAAAATTATTATATGAACATATAACGCTATAAGCCTTGCATTGAAGGTGCTAAATCATATTTATTGGTGTTATCAATTAATTGTATCATTTTTACTATTATATCTAAGTTGTACAATAAAAGCCTATCAAAACATTAACAGATTGGTGTGTGGGTTTTAAATGTTTGATTATTAACAATGGTGCCTGTAAAATCACCAAAATGTTTATCAATATAATAATTAGAACTCTCGGCTTCTGCTAGCAGTAATTTGTGTTGCTGCAGCAATTGCATAATATTAGCTGTATTACCATCAGTTAGATAATGTCAGGTTGCTAGATATAATGATCAGGGCAAGCAGAACTCTCCCTTATTGAAATTTGAGGCTAAAGAAGGCCAATAACAAGCATCTTATTACATTCAACATAAAATACTTTATGTGAAATATTTAATGTCATTGTTCCCTAGCATGAATCACTGCTATTGAAAGAAATGCCCAGGTGCAAAGGGTGGAAAGCCCATGACACATCTTCGTCACAAAGAACTGCTTAGGATTGTTGCAGAGATTTACAACCTGCCAGATACCCCACCCTCCAGCTCATGGCTGTGGTCCTATTTCAGAAAACAAAGATCCAGGACACCCCTGTGCAATAAATCTTTTTCCAGCTTAAGAATCTCACCTGAACTTTCTTTTGTCTACAGCAAGACATCTAGAATCACTCCAGTCCACCATTAAATTTTTACACAAAATAAAGTTGCCATGCAAACTATTCGGCGATTTAAGCCTTCTGTAACCTGAGGCCATTGAGTAGATGTCTACAGAAAATTTAGCAAGATAGGTCAGTTTACAGGAAAATTTTTCTTAAATGCCCAACAATATTTACAATATGAAGAAACAAACAGTTTAACATGTCACTTACGTAGTGCTAAACAAAGTCATGTGGTCCCCTGAGTTTAACTTACATTGGGATCTCATGTTCTGTTTATAGTGCAGACCTACAGTCAAGACTCATAGCTAGGATAGCGGTGAGATAGATTCCCTGTTAAAAGGGAAACAGAACATACAGTATCCTTTATCTGTAATAGGCTGCATTTAGGAGAATAGAAAGGGCCATTTCAGGCCCATGGTGAATTGTGGCTTTGTGACGCAAGTTCTACTTGACCCCAGTTAGGAACCATTTTAGGCACGCATTGTGGAATATAGTTACAGAAAATCAGGCCACTTTTGGCCTTGAGATTGCTTTTGGAGGAACTGCACTGCAGTCACAATTGCATGGTGCAGTTTGCCACTCCTGGGAGCACTGTCAATCCTTGCAAAATGCTCAGGAGAACCCAGCAATGACAGTTTCCACCTCAAGGGCCTAAAATAAAGATTGCAAATAGGAAGATGATAATGTCATCAAAAATAGGCACAGGCCTGGTATGAACAGAAAGAAGGATCTGGTTCAATTTTAAGGAAACCATAGGATGTAGAAGAGAAGCCCAGTTCCTTTGGCACTCTTAATTTTGGGTGATGGCATGGGGCCTGGTATGAACAGAATCGGATGGGTGTTATGCACACTACCCCCCTTACCCATACAAAGTGAATCTTTACAAAGTTTATTGCGTGATAATTCTTAAATCCATCAGTAAATCAGCCTATTTCTATCCTGAAAGATTTTTTTTTACCTGCCTGCTCACAAACCTCTTTAGAATATACTCTGCTCAGTGTAACGTTTTAGCATTTCTTAAAGTTGGGGTGATTTAACCCATGTAATTTTCTTTTGTCCCAGCCAATCAAATGACCAGGGATGCCGAACCAGAAAAGACCAGAAAAAGATGTTGGCTCAAGCATGCTAGTGGACTTCTCATCGCTGGAGCAGAGGTGAGAAATGGAGTGTTAAATTACACTTATATAGACATTACCAATATATTCCAGTTTTGATGTCTTGTGGCCATTAAGTTACTATTGAATGAATAGCCAAGCAGTGAGTCTGCTGCCATAACATTTCACAGGTAATGTCTAACCTTGTCCATCGTACTTCTGTATGTGATATTAATATCCTATTAGTTGTTTGAGCAGTAGGATTTAATTTGTATTTGTTTTGCATTTATATGGATGATTGTTAATAGGGAGCTCTAGTTTCATTATGGGTGTGTAGGTTTCTCTTTTACTCAATAAATGACCCTGGTGCTTACTAAGATAGATCACAGCATTGTAGAACATAATGAAACAGTGAAGCAATAACTTACCTACGTAGAGGAGATATATGCAAGAATACAGATTTTTCATGGTACAGATACGTTTTTCTGCAGTTACTAAAAATTTCAATTGCCTTACTTTACCAAAAGCAAAACCATAGGTTCAAAAGGTGCTCTATCTTGACTTGAACAGGCACATACTTTATGTTCTAGACCATAGTTTCTCAACCAGGGTTCTGTGGAATCCTAGGGTTCCTTCAGAGTTTGCTAGGGGTTGTTTGAGCAATGTGAATTTTGTGAATATCAGGTCAGTTTACCTGACACCAATGATTTTTTTTGGCTATCTGTAGGGGTAACATTCTTCCCAATGGCCAACAATATAGGAGGCATTCTTCCCATGGAACACCACACTAATGTACTGTGAGCTGTGGATATTGTAATTATATCAAGGGTACCCTAAGACTTGAAAGTTATTTCAAAGCTTCCCTGTGTTGAAATGTAGAGAAACATTGCCCCTGATTCATCAAGCAAAATCGGATTATCGGTCGCGCATTCGTATTAGCGATCCGGAATCGTGCGCGATCGCGCTATTCAACAACCGGAAAAGCTCGCGCACGGAGCCGCGCTTATCCGACAGCTTTTTACTGGCCCCTATTGCGCATGGCAGGAATCCGGCCGGCAGATTCAGGATGAGAGTGGACGCGCGCACTCGAGTCCCGGACCGCGGTAATCCGCGATCGCTGGTCGCGCGTATTATCGCGCTTCCAGCGATCGCGGATTTTAATGATGAATCAGGGGCATTGTGTCAGACTGCTCTTTTACAGTGATGACAAAAAGTTTGACCGTTTTTTCATATGCCCTGCTTTCTATTAAAATCATACCAGCAGGGTATATCCACAAACTCCTTTTTGTCTATAGTAACAACATTTTGTCACCCAGTTAAAACAGCTTCCTACAATGGGGTCTACATTATATAGTGCAAGAAAGGATAGGCACAGAGAGGGCTTTTTAAAGCTTATGATTTAATTTATATTACTGAGGTGAATAAAATGTCAAAAGATACAGAAACCTTTAACATTTTCAAGAACAATAGAGGTTATAGTATAAATAATGCTTAGTAATTTCAGTTAATAAATGGATGATCACTTGATCCTTTTTAAGAGAGTAGTGTGTAGAAGATGGAAAAGTGCTTTCCTATTTATAATGTCATGTGGAATACCCAGAAAACATTATGCATAGGTTTAGTAACTCCCAATCAGCTCGGTAGAGAAAGGAAGAGCTTTCTAGCTGTATAAGTAGTAAGTTTCTATCTGCTAAGCAGCTGTCTTTTACACTGGAGTCTATTTACTCAAGGGATATAGCCTATTCTCGTAGATCTCATTGATTGTGATGGGGGTATTCTTTGCAAAGTTAGCTCTGTATTCACCAAGCTAAGTAAACTATCCCTTGCAAGATGATAGTTCACCTTGGCAAGTGAACAACCTAAATTCCTTTAGTAAATCACCCCTAATGTGTAAACCAATTGTGAACAGTGCATGGGGGGATTATTGAACAGATAAAGGGGAAAACTGGCTTGGCTTACCAAAATATATTTTTCTTTTATTTATTGTTCACACTGACCATGAGGTTGTGCTGTGTTTGCTGCTTCCCCATGCCATGGAACCGATGCCACTAAGTACACGCAGACTCCTAGTAGCAGCCCATTAGAGAATGAATAGGGAGCAGCATCCCCATAGGGAATAAATAGGGGTGGCAGTGAGTGCCACCAGATATCAAATGTGCAGAAATTGCTTCTTTAAGAACCAGTGCTGTGGGGCAAGTGACCAAGATGTGGCAAGGTACCAGCCCCCAAGAGCTGTGCAGAATTGCTTGATCCAAAGTAGGTTCTGCATACTTTTTCAAAGCAAAACACTTTTTTTTTTGTTGGGATTTGAAGGTGAAAAGTGGAAAAAAGGGCTGGGAGAAAAACCCTATCTGAAAGCCTGTCAAATACATGTGACATTCTCTTTGCTGCTCAGTGACTTTGCCCATTTTACATTGGCCAGCAGTATCTGCACTCCTCTATAAAGAGATCCCTAAGTAATCTGTTGCGAGAGTTGAGTTCTATTTTAAATTCCAATAAATCTTAATTTCAGAGAACCAGTCCTAATGAAATAGCCTTTTTGACTTTCCTCTGTCTGCAAAAGCAACCCGACAGGTAAAGCCTAATCTTGATTCATTTCACTTATTGCCAGCTATTTCTTTGAATCATAGTAAAGAAATGGAATATTGACTGCTTAAACTGCACCTTTGCTCATATATTTATATACCATTTAATATCACATTGCAAACTACGAAGTACAGCCCACACCTACCTATTCAGCTATCAGTGTACCCATTTAAGTAGTACGATTACACTGGCACCTGTGATGGAAAACACAGCCTTGTTGAGACAAATGTTCTCTGGCTGCTGACCAAAGGCAGACCTCTCCCTTCACAGTCTCACCTACAATAGCAGCGAGCTAATATGAACTGGGTAAGACTTTCAGGCTGTATGGCTTTCAATAAGAGACTGTTTTTGATCCTGCTTGCGCAGAGAGGTCACCTTTTAATTTTTGCAACTACCTGTCCTAGATTAACAAAAGCACAAGCCTCCTTGGCAAATAGATTAAACTTTTACAGTGTGGCCAAAGCTTGAAAAACAAGTTTCTATTTATTTTGGGAGCAGTTGAGACAGAAAGATTGAGTTACAAAGGATGGAGTCACTTTCTTTTAATTAATAGATTTTGTTTCTACATAAAGTAAAACAAAGCAAAAGAGTGGTGGGAGGCTTTGCCCATCCAACATAAAGGAATCTATTGAAAGGTCAACCCCTAACCCACCAATTGACTTCCTACACTACATCTTTGCTCTAATGGTGGACCCCTTTGGTAATTACCAGGTGCTTTTAGGTCTAGGGGAGAATGTCCCTTCCTCCCATTAATCACAGAATGCAGTGGTGAGCATAACTGGCCAGAGTTTATGTAAGCTCTGTAAACAACCAATAAGGAGCTCACATAGGGTTTGGAAATAGTATTCTCATATAGCTCTAATAAGGTGCTAAAGGGGTATAAATTACACTGGGGAATGCATTTTTTGTTGAGTTAGATCTTACACTTGTTTTTTACTACATTTTGAGTGGTGATTCAAGAAATGACCCAAGATTTTTGCTATCATATCCAGCTTTTACGATACAGGGTGCCCTTCATTTTTGTCAAAAAACATACAATTTTACATACAATAAAAATTTCTTTTGTTCATACAAAGGATGTATTGTTACTCCATGGCATTATTTTTTATAGTAAAACATTTGAAAATAAATTGGGTAAGCAGGTAAGGTAAAAATCTATGCTTATAGCTTTTCCTGGAGTGTTCAGTGTTAGGACAATCCCATCGGATGCTCCAATATTAGTCAGCCATAATATGTACATCCCATCTACCCTGATACCATCCTTCCATGATCTTCAAACCTTGGTGGAATCGTTCACCTTGCTCATCACTGACTGCATCAAGGTTTTCCGGGAATTTAGAAAGATGGCTATGCAGAAAATGCACCATGATGCTCATATTGCAACCAAGCATTTTGTAGCTCTCCAAAAGTTTCTGGAAAATTTCTTTGTAATTATTTGCTCGTGTGTTTCCAAGAAAGTCCCTAACAATGACTTTGAATAATAACCAAGCTTTTTTTTTTTCGACTTCTGACATTGTCCTGATAAAATGTTCATCTTTGATGAGCTGCCGAATCTGTGAACCATCAAACACACCGGCCTTTATTTTTTCAAATGACAGGCTAGGAAATGTACAAAATGAGGTACTTGAAACAGTCTCCTTCAGTTGGAAAAGCTTTAATGAACTGCTTCATCAGACCCAGTTTCATGTGCAGAGGCGAGAATGTAATATTCTTTCTATTAACAAGTGGCTCATGTAGAATGTTTGGATCACCTGGTTTTAGGGCAGATCTTGGGGGGCCAATTCCTTTCCATCTAATGCCTCTCACAAGCTCTGCTGTCACACATGCACAGATAACAGGGATACTTGATGTATCCGTGTCACTGACCAAGAAGGAAGCATACCATTTTAAGGTCAACACAGATAACCCAATTGTGTTGGTGATATTGCAACAACTCAATGACTCTCTTTATGTCTGCATATTCTTCATGAAAATAAACTGAGTGGCCAATTGGGACTGACCCAAATATATTGCCATTGTGAAGGAGGACACACTTTAAGCTCCGCTTTGAGCTATCAACGAATAGTTGCTATTCAGTTGAGTTATAGATTGGAATTCCCAATTCCTCCATTAAACCAGGTATCTTATGGCAATACACAAAGCCACTGTCAGTTCTAAAGTACTGCAGAAATGCAATTTCTCTCTTTCGAAAGAATGATACCTTTGTTCCTTTTTCAAGTAAGTTTTTCTCACGCAGTCTTGATGCTAAGAGTTCTAAAGCCTTCTTCGATAGTCCCAAATCACTCAACTCATGCTGATCAAATCCCTTACAAACTGTGACAAAAATCGGCACTGGGATTTCATCTGAATGAGCCACTGGGCGTATAGCTGATGGTAAACTAGGGTACTCTATGTTACATTTACTTTTCTTGTTTTTTGTTATTTATCTTATATCCTGAAGTTTTCACTGTACAAAAGTAACAGTCACTGAAATAATCCCTTGGCTCTCACCAAATTATAGCTATACCCAATGGCATCATATCACGTGTTCCCTTTGTTTACATCCGTAAATCCTCGACACACTGATTGCACACCTTATGAGGGGCCTAAGACTTATCATGATCACCAAGTTTAACTTTGAAATATGCCAAATAGACTTACCCCACAAATGTGCTGATGTTCATCTTTTGAATAGGAAATACGTGTGTAAGTAGAAAAATAAATTTTGCTTATTCACTACAAGCAGCACACAACCTCTGACCACACTGTCTTGCGTGTAAATGAAAAGCCTATACAAATCCACGCTACAGTGTTAATATAAGCAGTAGAGAAAAAACCTGACGTGATAGAAGAAAACTAACTGCACTTTTAGAATCAGCATACCTATTTTAGTGTAAATAAGCTTAAAAATTTAAGTCAACAAAAAATGCGTTCAAAATTGTTCCCTAGTGTTATTTTCATTATAAAAATAAATATATTTATGTATAAGGTTGTTTAATTATTGTTATTTGCAGATCAAAGGCTCCTTTTATTGATACACATAAATGCAATATAGCAATAATGTTGTTAAATGGTATTTTGAAAGTGATACAGAACTCATTTCATACAGCAATGATACAGAGCAAGTCACAAGAGATTTCTTGGAAGCATGGAGGCTCCTTTTCAATACATTAGTGATCATTGGACCATATTTCATATTCTGCTGACAACTAAAAATTTTGGATTTTGCACAAATTCATGGTCAATCAGGTGACGCCTGAAAGATGAAAGCAGTATTTCTCCTTCTGTGGAACAGTTGCTTTCAGAATGTGCATAGGTGTGTGTTGGGGGAAACATCCTAATCTAGAAATTTAGAATTTTTAGTGACCATGGAGGCTCCTAGTACTAATTTATCATGTAAAAATGTAAAATGTACAATGCCTTGATGTCAGGAAGCTCCAAAGGCTTCAATATTTCACCTGGCATGCTAGTTCCCATTATTGGACCCAGAGAGTCTTTATATTGTTGTTGGAGGTGTTTGATGTTGTATATTTATTTTAGATTATATATTTAGAGAATAATTATGGAGAATAGGTAACATGTCTTTGAGGCTTCCCAGCTTGTAAAGAGAGCACTCTGTTGGAACTTTCACAAGACACTGCAAAGCAAGTGAAAGTGTAAAGCACTAAAAAGTTAAAGCCTAATGCCATTGTGAAAACACAAAATATTATACCTATGTAATCAATTTTAATTAAGTATATCAATAAATATACATTTTTTGTTTAATGAAAGTATTACAAATAGCACAAGAAACCATTTCTGTTGCAATACTCATGTGCTTACAAGGATTGGAGAAGCAAGTATAATGACAGTGATATTAGCTCATCAATGTTTTGCTTCTGGTTTCACCTAGAAGACCCAGTACATTTGTCACCTCCAGCATGGAAAAATCCAAATTGTTCATCTATATCCATTTTATCGGTGTAATTAACTGTTGCCTTGATGTTGGCTTTAAGATGAATATCATCCTTAAAATCTATTTAATAAAGGCAAGGTAAAAGAGCCAACATGTTTCATAGGTTTCCAGTCCCCTTCTCTATGGTTGTTGAAATATTTGGTGATGATTCTTGCCTAAATGGGATTTGGCAAAGTACAGATTGACACATTGGGCCTGATTTATTAAAGCGACAGCACTTTCATCAGTGAACCGGGGTGATCCAGCAGACCTGGAATAGAAAATATTGTGAAGTCAATTAAGTCATTTGCTATTTGTTAGCAATGTTTTCAATCCTGGACTAGATCCATTCCAGATGTTTTGTATCACTCAAGTTCACTGATAAATGTGTATCTTCCCCAGCCTTGGAGAGCTTTATTGTCAAATGAGTATGATTTATTAAAGCTCTCCAAGACTGGTGATATTAGACTATCATGGATGAACCTGGGTGATCCAACCAACCTTGAATGTATTTTGATCCAGGATTAAAATAATTTACTAAATAATAGCAAAATATTTTAATAAATACATTCCAGGTTTGCTGGATCATCCATGTTCTTCTCCAGCCTTGGAGAATTTGTTTAAAACCCAATGTGTAGATCCCAGAACTCCAACTGCTGTCCATGTATCACAATTAATAAAGTAATAGTGGTTGTAGTTAGTAAATCATATAAATATATTTGCATAAAAACTACATACAGTCAGGCAACCAGAACTTTTTCAGAGGGAGTTTGGCAATGGCTGTGACTATATTTCTTTAAATATTATTATTATTACACGGTATTCATATAGCACCAACATATGCAGTGCTTCACAAAGTTCATTGCCATGTCACTAACTGTCCCTTAAAGGAGATCACAATGTATTATTCCTAAATATGAGTTTTTATTCAAAAACCAAATCAGCAACAGCATATCCTATAGTCCAAAGTATATTAGGGGGGCAAAGTCTGCATCCAAAACACATTTCAAAATAACCAGGCTTTGAAGATATTTTTATTGAAGATTTATAGGAATTTTTGGGGATCTTCAGGGCTGAAAAGTTTAAGGAACTTGATAAAAGGCTTTCTACTTTATTTGTATGAAAAAACATTTAACCTTAGAATACTGAATTGTTTTAATTTGTATCAACCAGCCTGTTACTTTTGCTTTTGTTGGGCTCTGTCCAATCCGTGCCTTCCAATGATTTGTCCTTACCTATTTTTTCATTATTACAGAATTTCTGAAAAAAATATAGGATCTGTCATTGTTTATATTTTACCGAAAATACTTTTTAACTGTTGCCCTGCCCATTATCTGGCTTCAATACTACCCGAGTTTCTAACACACAAAAGTCAGCAAAAAAAAACATTTTTACTGCAGGTTCTCTTTAGAACTTTGTGGAAGTGTGAAATGTAACATTCTGAATATTTGTTTTTGTTTTGATCCAAGAAGAGCCATTAGACCCAATAGTACTAAAAGTAGAACTAGCAGTACAATAGTTGGTATTACATATTTATAGTTTATGTTTTTTCCGAAGTAGGAAAACATATCACTGCAACTTCTGTGTTGCCTCCTGCTTGGTGGAACATTTCTCATAACTTTTTAAAATAGTGAAAGGGGTTCATCTGGTATCCATGCCCCTGGTAGGATTCATAGCATATTGTTTATCATCGCTCCTATGATCATTTCGCCACATTTCAATGACTACTCATTTATAATATCTAAGCTGACATTTGTTTGCAATATATTGGCTAATTTAATAATGGAGAGAAAACTGTTCATATTCAAAATGAAATGTTCATTTTTATGATATGACTAAACATTTGTAGGCATTTGTCATCTTGTCTATATGTTTTTGGGCTGAATGTAGATCCCTTTGCACAATCCGAAATAGAAGAAGAAAGATGGCGGCTCTAATGATGGAACTGGGGCAGGTGAGTATAACAGGGTTTTGTAGATCTACATACAGCTGGTCTCCTTTTTGTCTCCAAAGTTCTCTTTTCCAAGGTCTCCCTAGTCTCCCTTTTGTGGCTATAATAATGTTCAAGCAGAACTAAACCCTGTTATTCTCACATGTCCCAGTTCTGTTGTGGGTGCTGCCATCTTCTTCTTTCTTCTATTCCTTGTTGCAATCGTCTTCCATCTTGATTGGCCAGGCCAGGATAAAAGAATTCCTGTGCAGGAGTGTGGCAATTGATTAACCATAGGGGAATCTGGGATGCGCTGGATATCTGGCAGCAATTTTGACAGCTGGGTGGCGACTAAGCAGGTAAGAATGCCTATTGCAGAGGGGACATCACCTGCCTCTCTGCAACAAAGCCCTGGCTGTTCACAAAATTTTAAAGTAGAACTTAGTTCTGCTTTCACTTATTTGGGAAGGATTTACTCAAGATTCTGGTTTGTGTGTTTGAGAAAATCTGAGGCCATTTAGCCAAAAGGGGATTTGAAATCTTAGGTGCTAATGTTTGATGGTAAGACCTAGCTTGTACTTGGCATTCCAGTTCATTTCAAAAGTGATCAGGTGAAGTCAGGGATTTATGCAGACCAATAAAGTACAACTACAACAAAATAATTAAACTGTTATTTATGGTGCTGGATTTCTAGTAATGCAGGGCCTAAGCTGTTACCACAACCTTGGCAGCTTTCAAACTTCTTTATACAGTGATACCTCGGCTAATGAGTGACCCTGCTAAAGAATTTTTTGGCTAACAAAGATTTTCTTCCGCTATGTTTTGGACTCGGCTAATGAATGCATTAGTGGATGTGTGTTAACATAATACAGCCGCGTTGAGCTGCATTTTCGCTTTGTTTCAGAACGAAGATTTCAGAACGAATTATCTTCCTTAGCCAAGGTTTCCCTGTACTTCCATTTAACCTTAGAATAAAATTCAAGCTCCTGTGCATAGCCTTCAAATCCCTCTATAGTGCTTGTCCCACTTACCTTTCTGCCCTGGTAAAAAAATACTCCCCTAGCTACTTTCTTCGCTCCTCTAATGCCTTACTAATGACTTCCTCATTCAGAACCTCATCACACGCACAGCTCCAAGACTTTTCTAGAGCTGTCCCAACTCTCTGGAATGGTCTTCCTTGTCCCATTTGGCTTGCTCTTAAGGTGCGTACACACTTCCAATTTTTATCGTTCCAATCGAACGACGAACGATCGATTGGGCAAAAAATCGTTCGTAAAAAAGTAACCAACGACGCCGACGAACGAGGAAAGTCGCTGGAAACGAACGACCGGACCGACGGATCGGATTGGACGACGATCGTTGAACATCGTTCGTGTGTACGGTCGTTCGTTGATCGCCCATGTTCAGAGCATGCGTGATGAACGAACGTCCGTTCACTTTCCTGTCGTGCACATAGTTCCTCTATCGCTTAAACGATCGTATCTATTGTGTGTACAATATCTACGAACGATCGTGTCGTTAACTCTATGTGCAGGATCAGTGCTATACGATCGTTCATATATATCGTGCATGAACGTTCGTCGTTCGTTTTCCAACGATAATAATTGGAAGTGTGTATGTAGCTTTACTTTCTTTTCAAACTTGCTTACCCGTCTTCTTCTGTCTCTTAAAACCTCACTACTTCCCACCATTCCATATCACCTTTCCTATTGTGTGATACCTCCCTCACCTCTCAGATTGTAAACTCTTCAGGGCAGGGTCCTCTCCTCCTCTTGAGTCACTGTCTGTAACTGTCTGTCATTTGCAACCCCTATTTAATGTACAGCACTGCATAATTTGTTGGCACTATATACATCTTGTTTATTATTATTATTATTATTATTAATAATAATAATAATAATAATAATAATAATATACCCTTCACAGGAAACACCTGTACTTGAATATTTTGGCTCATAGTGTGGGTGTTATGGTCAGGTATCCACAAACATTTGGCCATTCAGTGTACATTAGGATAATGTAACGCTGTATTCAGTTTACCCATCCAATCAACTACAATCAAAAAATATGGTTTGTTTGCTTTTTGCACTTGATTAGCATTAAGGTGATCATAGTTTAATTATGATTTACCTATCATATGGTTTAACTTACCTACTAAGCAAGAAGTTCATTTTCTGCTCCTTTAAGATAACCCCTATATTATTAGAAGCAAAATAATCCATTGTATTATTCAGTTTATGTGACACCTGTAAATTCAGTTGTATCATGACCCCGATTAGGTTAACATTTCACAATAAAGCATCCCTGCAATCCTGGCAAAGTGGCGCAGTGTTTGCCAAGACCTGTTCTCCAAATGCCATAAATAATGTTTCTGCATTGTTCTGTACAGTGTTTCATTTCCCCTCTGCACTGTTCCCCAATAACTCCAATCTCGCAAAACCACCTGAGCTTGAAAAGCTAATGACGTCAGTGAGAACACAACGTGATATGGGCAATGTGGAGGATGAGAAAAGAGGGACTGAACATCTCTCCCCTGTGCTGTTTGTTTTCTTTTTTTTTGCAATATTAAGTAATAAGCCTGGTGAATGAGTTTGCTTAAGGTGTGTTTAGCATTTTGCATGTTCATTGTCACTGTTAACTGTTCTCAGATAACAGTTTTCATAGCTTGCTGTTCCTGACAAGCCTACAGGGCTAGTAACTGCAACTCCGAAGCATCCAGCATTGTCTCAGGTCTTGGAGAGCTTTCTAAAGCACTAACTAAAGCCAAAGCAGGCATACAGTACTTCCATTCTGTTTTGTATGACTTTTCATCTACACAGAGATTTTAATGTGGCTGTTGAATACAAAACTGTGCTGGACTGAAAGGTGACAGCATCATGATACTGCATTGGAAATATAGGATTTATTCAATATTGATCCTTCCAGCTGTGCTTTTTGGATGCACCTATGGAAGCACAGGTAAGTGCTATTTTTTTTATACCTTTACAGGTTTATATATTGCTTATACGAATCATTACTTTTTTAATTTTGTATCCAATTATTGATCAGCTACATGAACAGTTTTAATCCCATTCTAATTGACAATAACCATTTGTTAGTCACCTTATTAGACTGGAGCTTAAGTGGAGATTTTCAAAATTACTACTGAGTAGTCACTCGGAGTAGCAGTTAACTGCCAGACATGAAACAAATGGTTCCCTGGTGACAATGTCACACAAATAGCATGTGTTACTATTTTGTAACGATTAACTGCAATAATTGTACTTTGTAATATCATGATTTCTATCACTAATTGTTAATATATGAAAATTACATCTATAGCTAAAAATGTTTAAGCCACTGGAAATAACAAATATGCTCAGAAGTAATCTGCAGAAAAAAAACAATCTACCACCAAGTTTAATCACCATCATTTGGTCATTTGTAAAGTCTTAACTGGGCAATACATTGACATCTTCAAAATATTAGCAGTTTTTCGTTGCAATTTTAACATTCATGGATCTGATTGCTCAATTTGCCGCAGCTATGGCAGTTTTAGGTGGGGTTTCTCAAACTTTACCTAAAGGACCATTGACAATAGATATTCTACCTTTCTATGCAGAAGTAAAATATTTAGATTGGGACTCAACTCCAAATGCAGCTGGAATTAATTGCTATTGAAGGAAATTTTTAACATAGCATGATCATTTATTTTCTTGAGAATCATTTTTGAACATCTACACTTAGCTAAAGAATATTTAGGTGATTTTTATGTTGGTAAATAAATGTAACCACTCAGGAATCATCATATGTTTGATATTCTCCAAAATTGGATGACTAGAAAGTAATAGTAAATCTTCTAGCAGCAGGAGAAAGAGTCAAAAATGGTCAATGCAACCTTAGCCTAATGCTGCCTGAATGTGACAATAAACAATTCATCATTAATTTGCTTGTTTAAAAAAAAATAATTTGAAAATGTTGTCATTCTGGTACATGGTATATTTTCACAGTATGATTACTATATTAAAACAATTATATTATTATTACCAGTATTATACTGCTTACAGGCATAAAATAGCAAACTTTATATTATGAACCCTCAACACTGTATAAAAAAAGTTTTCTAATTCTGATACTTTAAGAATTTTGGATTTTTTAATGTCTCTAAGTTATTTCTCCATCACCTTTCAAAACATTGGAATAAGGATGTAGCTAAAGGTCTAGGGGCACCAGTAAAAAAATTTACCATAGCCGTCTCTGTTGGAAAAAGCATGTCTCATATGTTTAATGTTCATATGTATGTTTATATTATTATTGTTTCAAAATGATTTGTCAAATGCCTGAAGAAGTTGCCAGTTAGTACTGGCCCATTTTGCTTGTTGTTTTCTGTCGTCGTTCTTGTCAGCAGTCTCATTATCTGCTGTGGTCACTTCTTTTGGGTATGTTTTTGATTGTGTGACTTTGTTTCTATAAATACTATAATATTAATCACATATCTTAAAAAAGGAAAGCAAGGGGGATTTTTCAGGAAATTCAAATGTGTAATTAGCAGAGTCCAATATGTCCAATTAGGACCAAAAATCAACACATTTTATTGCCTGCAAAGTCCCCTTGGCTTGCCTCCTTTTTTTTTTTGCTGGTATTACTGTTATTTTGTATAGGACAATTCATACACAATGCTCATTTCAGCATTTACTACTTACTATCATTTTTTTTAGGCTTCTGCCAAAACTTATATGAGATCTCATCTCCAACATACTTGTTGCTGTTTCTTAGTCTATATCCTGCACCCAGCACATACACCTAACTTCACAATATCAATGCCAGTAGTGATATGGCACCTCCAAAACAAACAATTTCTGTAGTTTCTATAAATATGTAGTTTCTATATATATTTCTATAAGTCTTTCTCAACATTCTAACCCCTAGGAATACTTCAAATTATGTTCTTAGGGAACCTATGGTAAAACCAATTTATTGGGGTTCAGCAGGAAAAAAGCCTCTTGCCTTGGTGGCCAATTGAAAGAATGTCCAATAGAAAGAATGCCATCCATACAAACAACATTACTGTCATGCAGCTGGCACATCCACAAAGCTTTGGCCCAGAATTATGCAGGCATCATCAAATATGTGGTCATTCAGCCACATTTCAAGGAACCTCTGGACGAACCCTGAGGTTCCACAAAACCTTGGCTGGAAATAGCTGCTCTATATGATAAAAGGGGGATCACAGGAAGTTTCTTGCTTTCAGTTAGCATTACAGTCACATCCTAGCTCTCCTTTCCACTATTTCCTCAGTTCTGGATGCTTTCTGCATAACGTCAGTTTTACATTACTATGGCTCAGGAAGCACCTCAGTCTTTCTGCTCCTTTCCAATGTTCAACTCTCCCCAAACAGCTCAGATTCTCAAGATGCTGGGATTGTAATGTAAACCCAGGACAGTCCTGTGGAATCTGGGATGGTCGGGGATATGTAGCCTTTAGCAGAGTTTTTAATAACTGCAACATTGCCTATTATGGGCACCACAAAGGATCCTTTTCACCTATTTATCCATTTACCTACAGTAAATAGGTGTGTACACATGCCTATTTGGGCATGTGTACAAAGTGGCCTCTTGCTGACTACATCTGCCATTGGACAAAACCAGACACATTTAGTTTTTACAGAACTTCCAGTATGATCATACACTAGAGATAGGGGACTTTATTAAAAGAACCCACCACTAAACTAACCCTCCCACTGTACAATAGTAACATTCTAATGGCTGTACTTACCGCCCCTACTGCAGTCCACCATTTTGATGAATGCTGTTACCCTTTGCAAAAATCTGCAAAAAATATATAATGAACAAAAGTGAGATCTATTAGAACAAACAAGAGTTCAAACTGTGTGGATGTAAGGGATTTTGTAGGTGCAGTAGGTACCTTCTGATGTCTGCATAAACCACCCCACCGTAGTCCACCACATTGATGGATGCTTGTTCCTTTGCAAAGATCAGAGGAGTCTATAAATATAGGAATTTATTTTTACTGTGATGTAAAGAATTTTATATTAGTACAGGTTCTTTAGCCTCATGGCCAATATCTATGCAACCAGCCAATGAATATTTGGAATGTGGAAAGAAACTGGAGCAGTTAAACAGAAGTTGTATCGGTGTATGCTAGTATGATAACCTGCCTTACAGTGTTACTATCCTAAAGATTCCATGGTGGACAAGTCATATATCCCCAGTATCAATCTACTAATTAGATCAGTAGCACCTACAGGCCTTGACCACCTACAACTGGTGCTTCCAGAGTTGTTTATACTCTGTGTTGAGTAACACTGCAATATGTGGGGGATAAATAGCTTACCTAACAAGTGCAGTACAATGCAAATAAGCTAAACTACAATTAGTAGAAACACTGTTACCTTGGTCATTCAGAGTAAATGACAGGCCATGCCTCCCCCAAACAATACACTCTACTCATGTACAAAATAACAACACAGAGCTTCCAGGTTTAGGGGAAACTTGCGGGTCTTCTTTTCCCACTGATAATACAGGGGCTAGCAGCCATGGGCTTAGCACTGTCTCATGATGTAAGGTCTGCGTTGGAGACATGGTGTGCGAGTAAAGCTAGGGTGGAGGCCTTTTACAAACACAGGTTATAATTTTGTACCACAGTTCCATCCAGCACTAAAGGAGTCAAGAAATGAAGCCAATACCATATGAAGGATTAAACAAAGCTAAATGATACCCACCCATATCAAAGTTCAATGTCAGTTTGTAAAAGGTCATGTTCAATCCCCTTCCTTTTTGAATGACTCATTCGAACCCTAATCTTTGTACCATTATGGGGTGACAACATTGCCTCTTTCTTTCATTCTACCCTTCTTTTCCATGATTTAATAAAATTTGTAATTTTTGCTGTAATACTCCATTCGGGTAATTACACTGTATCTATTTGAATCTCAAGGAATCTTATCTTTACTTCAGTTAGATCATTTTATGAGATTATTATCTTCATCTCAAACAGTATTTACCTTCATGTAAGGTTTATTTATTTTAGGGAGCAGAACATTTTCAATTGCCTTAGTACATGAAAGGTGTTTATTTCAATTGCCAATAACTCAAAATTTCCATGGGTAATACTGAGCATTTAAAGGGAACACAGCCTACAAAAATTTGCATATCTATCCATTTAACTTCGGCTTCTTATTTTATATTTAGCAAAAAACAGTGACTTTTTTGATCATGGTTTTTAAATAGATTGGGTACATTTTATTTTTCATCTGGCATTGTAAGTGATGGCATTGTAAGAGATGATCAGGGACTCACCCATGTTCTGGGTTAGGAAAGAAGAAGACATAGTATCTCTATGTATTCCTGTTGAACCAGTTTTTCTCAGCCAGGTATCTTTCAGAATTTGCTAGGGATTCTTTAAGCAGCTTGTGCCCCTGAGGTCAGTTTAAGTGACACCAATGATCTTTTTGGCTATCTGTAAAGCTGATATTTGTCCGACTGGCCAACAATATAAAAGGCATTCTTCTCATTGACCACCATAAAAATGTAATAAGAGCTTTTGATATCATAATTATAACAGGGGGTCCCTTACATTTTTTTAAGAGCTCCTCCATGTTAAAATGGTGGAGAAAGGCTGCACTAGACTAACTACACAGTATATTATATTTATGTAGATAAGCGTTCACTAATATTCTTGTATGTAGAGTTGAGCTGATGCTCTAGCTGCACCAGGACATACCAAGGACATGAGTACAGTCCTAACTTGCTCAGTGGTTAGCACTCTGGCCTTTGCAGCGTTGGGTCCCAGGTTCAAATCTCAGCCAGGACACTATCTGCATGAAGTTTGCAGGTTCTCCCTGTGTTTACATAAGTTTTCTCTGGGCATTCCAGTTTTCTTCCACATTCCAAAAACATGCAGTTAGGTGTATTGGCTTCCTCCCAATTTGGCGTTGGACTGTGTTAATGACATATGACTATGGTAGGGGCATTAGATTGTGAGCACCTTTGAGGGTCATTTAATTACATCACTATATCACTATTTGACCAGACATATAATGTATTTACATCAGTAAAGCAATACAAGCTGCAATACCTCTGAACAAAATGTTATTGGCATATCACTTGCATTTCCCACTATGCCATGAAATCATGGTTTTTAGAATGTGAAATCTTTTGTAAGCAATCTTTTGTTGCACACATTCCTTGGTAATAGTATACCTTATAAAGTAATAGTTTGCCTTATTCAATTTACTTCAGACTTTATTAAGCTATGTACACTGCTCCTCGTCACCAAAATAAATAGCACTTTTTAAACATAAGTGCTACTGAAAAAAGCTGTCAACTTGCATAACTACTTGTACAAATACAAAATGTCCTGTATTGGTGCCTAATTATTCCACATGGTGGTTTAGAAAGCATTAAAGTCAATAGACTAGAATAATAGTCAGGCAGTTAGTAAATGTGAACAGAGCAGAAATAGCAACTCATGACAGGTCTTTATTGACAGGTTTGATTTAATATCACTATTCTGTTCAGATTTTTTTACAAAGTATATATTTGAGCTTAAACTCCTGAACTTTGCAACATGGCAGCCAACAATAGGCTAGTGAACATGCAAAAGGGAACTCCTCCTGCTGACTGTAAATATAAAAATTAAGTATTTCTATGCAAAACAATTAAAGCGGACCTAAATTTGAATTTTTACTTTACTTTTAGCTGTGGGAATCAAGACTAAATGAAAGCGCAGAGCCTCCTGGGATACCTATGTCATGCATCCTGGGAGGCTCTTGGCTGCTCCTGCACATGCCCAAAAGAGGGGCATTTTTCTTCATTGAGGGGAAACAGATGCCGATCTTATGCATATGCAGTGAGATCGTCACTCTTTATTTCCCCTTTTCAGCAAGCTAGGTCACCCTACGTCTCGTGCCTGCATGGTGTGAGATCGGGTGACTAAGCCAGAAGAAGGCAGAAGATGGTGGCACCAGCACTTCCTCCATGCCAGGACAAAGGACAATTTCAGGACGACATGGGACCTGATTGAGGACTTCTCCAGCGTGATCAAGGGATCTGCGGAATTAAAGACAAGTGTGTTTTTTTTATTTTTTAGTTTAGTTCCGCTTTAAAATATATATATATATTTTTTCAGGGAGTTTCACTCAGAATGTTAGGGTCCAAAGGGCAAACAGCTTTTGCTATGCTCTCCATAATTCTGTGTCCAGGATACACCTTATGTGAAAGTGTATTTGTTAAATAAATATTTGATCTAAACAGTAAAAAAGTAACAAAGTACAGTAGTTAAAATTGATAGTTAAAGTTCAAATTACCTCAAAGCTTTATTTTCCTTTTTACCCAATGAATGAAAACTGTGCACTAGCATTGTCATAATTACAGCATCTTGACTTCAATTCTCAGAAACCTGAAAGTGGCAGAATTTTAAAGTTATCATCCCCTCTCTGTTATAGTGATTACATAACTTATAGTAGTTACAATCATTTTTTTTTAGGTTACATTGATTTAAAACAATAAAATTTATTTTCTGAGAAATGTATGACTGCAAGACAGATTTCTAAAATAAACAAGTTTCAGAAAAATATTTTTGACCTATTTTCTTATGCCTTTATGGCTTTCTATGTACTAGATCTAATGTGCCTTCTGGCCAATGTTCACGCCTTGCTCATTGCTATGGGGATGTGTGTAAACTGTAGTTACTGTATTCACAGTTCACTATACACTGTTCATATAGATGCAATTTCTATCATCAACAATTCCACCAAAGCAAAACTGTAGTGTCTCAGCAGCATACAGAAGCAAAATATTTGATCCTTTCTCCACTTTATTCAGAACTAAAATAGCTTGGCTTTATATTCACTGGGCCTGATTTATTAAAGCTCTACAAGGCTGGAAAGGATACATTTTTAACAGCGAAGCTGGGTGATCTAGCTAACCTTGAATGGGTTTCTTTAAAGTTATTTGCTATTTGCTGGCAAATGTTTTGAATTCTGGGTCAGATTCATTCCAGGTTTGTTGGATCACCCAGCTTCACTGTTAAAAGTGTATCCTCTCTAGCCTTGGAGAGCTTTAGTGAATCAGACCCACTGTAACCAAAATATTAACTCCCTTTCTTTATTAGACCCGATCTTACAGTTTTGTGATATGTTTTTTTAACTTTTACTATCTTGCTTGCTTTTAGTCCATCCAAACACAAAAAGTATTTTCTTTTACACAAAAAAACATTTTATCAGCATAACATGCAGTAAAAATGTGCATGGATGCATTTTATATATTAGGACAACTTTGACCCCATAATTTCTATAAATCTGCATTTTATTCCATCTCTCCTGCGAACCTGATTTGGCTTCACCTTCACTCAAGGGACCTGATTTATTAAAGCTCCCCAAGGCTGGAGAGGATACACTTTCATCAGTAAAGCTGGGTGATCCAGAAAACCTGAAATGGATCTGGTCCAGGATTCAAAACATTTGCTAGCAATTAACAAATAGCTTTAAAGGAATCCATTCCAGGTTCAATCAATTCTATTCAATATGGTCTATCCTCTGAACCCCACAGAAACCCAGGAGAAGGGGCCAATTTGTAGTTGCAATATTGTTTGGCAATGTCTGGCAATTAGGAGATATATAATCACTTATTAATGTCAAAATTCCATCCATATTAACTGCTCTTAAACAAGGTTATCTATACTTTACATTTTAAATACATCATTCATACAATACACACGTTTTATGCAGTTCAGTGATGTCTAGCATTCTTTTGAACTTTCCACATGCATGGCCATTTTAATTGTTGACATCGGCTTTCCTTTCCTGATTTTCTTAATCCCCATGATGACACTCCAAAACATCACGGGCATACACACCCTTAGCCAAATGTTGTGCAAAAGCACACAACAATATACTAGCCGATGAATCATTTTGTGTACAGGTTGCCACAGAATCAGCTACTTAACCATAACATAAACAGTTATGTAGGTGCAAAAGAAACTTTTTTGAAGACCTAGGTCACCTAGGTCATGCTTATCTAGGAGACAATTCTGCATACAGAAGTATCCATATGAAAAAAATCTATTTAGCCCCTCAAAACGGTGATAAATGTTACGATTACCAATAATTAAAAACTTTGGAATAGGTGAAAGGTCCAAGTTTTCTATCAACACCATCTTATTGCTTCCATCAGCTGTTATTGAGGGTTTAAAAAGTAGAAGGTAGACCAAGGAGGTCAGGCTAATGAATGGAAAGTAGCGGAAAAGCAAGCCATTACCTTAGTATTTGGAGTTTAGCTCAGAATAAGGAGCTTTTTCTAAACATGTAAAGCCTTCCTAATTCAGAATAAGAACTGGACTCCGAAGGCAAGCCCAATTACATTTTTAGTTTATATCACGCTAAATACATTCTGGGTGCTTTTACAAAAACTGTGCATTGTCTTTTATTTTATTGTCTTTTAAAGTAGCCAAAGCTGGAGCATAAAACCCTGTCCTTCATACTGCAGAGATTCCTCTGTTAGACTTTTATTATATCTTATATTGGAAAGATTCTAACTGTATCATAAAGTATGAAAGTATTCCAAGATGGGTGAGGCTACACACAACTTATGTTAGTATGTTCTCATACTTGTTACGAGGTGACGAACAAAAATTAAATAATGATGTCCCTAAAGAGATATAACTCAAGACAAGAAGTCTCTAACTCTTACCCACTAAGAACAGTTTTGGTTAGAGTTGATCCTGTTCTAATGATGTTCTAATTTCTAAAACCTCTTGTTTTTTTTTATTGATCTTTGTTTTGTTTTTTTTACTTATGTCATCCTTTTTTTGTGTTGTTTAATTTCTTTTCTTGCAGTTTTTCCAGTTCCCTAAAAGCTTTATCACACTAGTTTGCTCAATTTACCATATGTATGTAATGTATGGTATTTTTATCACAGTATTTTGTAGTGAATTGACAAAGATTATCACATACCATTTTGTGAAAGAAAATTCAAGACACAGTGATGTCCTCTGTATTACAGGTTGACTGTTTTACTTTTATTGATAGCAAATCATTGACATAAGTGACATCTAGAGGAAGGATGTGAATATTGCAGTCCTAAAGAAAGTATAAGGACTAAGAACTTTTATAAAGCCCAGTGCCAACCATTTTTGTGATAGATTTTGGACATCTTATCAATGGAGATAAAAGATATCTGCGTAATACTCTTACTCATTAAAGGAATAAAATGGGATTATGTTAGAATAACTTTCAGGTTAATAATACTGCCTGAGTTTTCCTGTGTTGATGACTTCCCTTCATTTCTTGCCTTGTTGTCACATATACAAAAAGTAAATCCCCTTGACATGGACGTGCAATGTAAAAATAAATATTTATTGTATTTAAAGTGGAAAGGTTTTATTGCTGAAAGGGACAAGCAATGTCCCCTGGTAAATAAAACAAACTTACCTGTTTGCTCTACTACACTGTCAAAAAGTGACCAGCTGAGCTGTGCATGCTTTAGTGCAAAATCTACATCCTCCCAGTCCAGCCAGTCAAGATTGCTTAGGAGTAAAACAAGGAAGGGAGAAAAAAAGAAGATGGCAGTGCCTTCGATGGATCTGGGACAGGTGAGTGTAATTGCAATCAGGCAGGTAAGGTTATTTTATCACAGGGGAACATTGCCTGTCCCTGTTGCACTTGAAGACCTTCATGATCGCAAGGATTTGAAAATAGGGGTTTATTCTGATTTAGGTGGTATATATTGTGTTTAAATATTTAATATCCTCAGGTTAACCCCAACCTTACAACATGTTTTGAGCTGAGTTTTAAACCTACCGGTATACAGTTTTCTATTAGATTTTCTGGTTTCCCACATCAAGCAGAGTTTTTGTAGTGAACATTGCTTTGAACGTATTTGTTTCTTTGTTGTATTTCACAACACAGTCTGTTATTCCTATGGCACTGTATCCAATTTTTATGTTAAGCATACATAAAGCACACCTTTTATGTTTACTTTCTTGCAGCAGAAACATCAAAAAGTACTACGCGATCAGTACCAACAAATGATTTGGAGTCCATTACAGACTTAAGTAAAATAGGTGTAATGGATTCACCTTCCTGGACTTCTGCCTTGCAGGGTTCCACTGGTAGTAAAATGGAGTTTAATACTTCATCCATTACTATAACAACTCCTGGAAATGACACACTTTATACCACAAGTGTCATAAACTTTTCAAAAATATCATCAGATATAGTTGTTCCAAATTTAGCACAGACTGATGTAACAGCTTTATCACATTCTGTGGGCACTGGAACGTCAAGCCACAAGGAATCTTCAATTTTAACTTCTGCTGTTACACATGTTTGGAGCACCACTCAAAAGCCATCTAACTCATTACCCCTTTTTCCCCCATTTCAACCTACAAAAAGTAGTCATACTGAAAATGATGTTACAAATCCTAAACCTTCACAGCTTGGGACACGGACATTAAATATAGAATTTGAGTCACTATCGCCCCCACATTTGGGCACTTTGAGTCATATGACCACACCTAGAGAACAATTACTAACAGCCTCTATTGATCAAACATCAGAATCATCCACTGCACTGGAAACCTTGCGATCAATTGTGCCAACAAAATCTATAACAATGACAGACAAAAGTTTTCTTACATTAAATCAAAAGGCATCAACAACCTCTTATAGGACTGAGAAGTTATCTGTATCTCAGTTGTATGCCTCAACTAGGAAATTAACTTCATCATCAACTTTGCCTCTTGTATCATCAGCACCTTATACTTCTTTGGAAACTGAAACATCCATTCAATCAGAAATATCACAACCAATTACTAGAAAATCAGCTACTACATCAAAAGAATCTTTAAACACATTTATTGGTGAGGCATCAATTGTTCCTCGGACAAAAGACACATTAGGCTTCGCTGAAACATCTTCTACTTTTGAAAAAGTACAGTCACCAACATCAAATATTGCCGAAACTGTGCATACTTCTCCAGGAACACAAATATCAAAAATATCTGAAGCAACACAGTCAATTCAAATGACAGAAGCCTCTGTATCAACAGAATCAATACCCACTGTGGCCATATCACAAACCAATCCTTTAGCAAGCACATTCTCTGATAATCAAACATCAGAATCCTCCACTGAACTGAAAACTTCACAATCAGTTGTACCCACTAAGTATTCCACAATTAATTACTCAAATACTCCAGATACAATACAGAAAAAGGCATCAACAACGTCTCAAACAACTGACGCATTTACTGTATCTGAATTATATGCCTCTACTGATGGCGTAAAACCATCAAGTGTGTCAAAAACTGATACTTCAATCTTACCTAAATCATCTTCCTCTACTAAACAAGTACAGTTACCAACATCACATCATGTCCAAACAGTGATTACTTCTCAAGCAACAAAAGTATCCACACTATCTGAAGAAACACAGTCTGTTCTAACTTCAAAAGCTTCTGCATCAACAAAATCAATACCCACTGTGGCCATATCACAAACTGAATCTTTAGGTACTACATTCTCTACTAATCAAACATCAGAATCTTCTACTGAACAGGAAACGTCACAATCAGTTGTAACCACCAAGTATTCAACAATGAATGATATGAGTTCCCCTAATACAAGTAAGCATACGGCATCAACAATGTCTCAGACAAATGTCACATCAACAGCATCTGAACTATCTGTCTCCACTGATGGTGTAAAGCCATCAACTGATTCTCAGAAAATTGATACATCAATCTTATCAGCCTCATCTGCCTCTTCTGAAAAAGTACAGTCCCCAACTTCACATCATAAGGAAACACTGCATACTCCTCCACCAACACAGGAATCCACACTACACGAAGAAACACAGTCTATTCTAACAACAAAAGCTTCTGCATCAACAGAATCAATAGCCACTGTGGCCATATCACAAACCGAATCTTTAGGTACTACATTCTCTGCTAATCAAACATCAGAATCTTCTACTGAACTGGAAACTTCACAATCAGTTGTACCCACCAAGTATTCAACCAACCATTTCTCAAACAACTGATACATCAATCTTATCTGCCTCATCTGCCTCTTATGAAAAAGTAGAGTCCTCAACTTCACATCATAAGGAAACATTGCATACTCCTCCACCAACACAGGAATCCACACTACATGAAGAAACACAGTCTATTCTAACATCAAAAGTTTCTGCATCTACAGAATCAAAACCCACTGTGGCCAAATCACAAACTGAATCTTTAGGTACTACTTTCTCTGCTAATCAAAAGTCAGAATCTTCTACTAAACTGAAAACTTCACAATCATTTGTACCCACCAAGTATTCAACAATGACTGACATGAGTTCTTCTGATACAGTAAAACAGAGAGCATCAACAATGTCTCAGACAACTGTCAGATCAACTGTATCTAAACTATCTGTCTCTACTAACGGTGTAAAGCCATCAACCATTTCTCAAACAACTGATACATCAATCTTATCTGCCTCATCTGCCTCCTATGAAAAAGTAAAGTCCTCAACTTCACATCATGTCGAAACACTGCATACTTCTCAACCAACACAAGTATCCACACTACCCGAAGAAACACAGTCTATTCCAACATCAAAAGCTTCTGCATCTACAGAATCAATACCCACTGTGGCCATATCACAAACTGAACCCACCAAGTATTCAACAGTGAATGACATGACTTCTTCTGATACAGTAAAGCAGAGAGCATCAACAATGTCTCAAACAAATGAAATATCAACTGTATCCGAATTGTCTGCCTCTACTGATGGCATAGAGCAATCAACTGTTTCACAGACTACTAATGCATCAATTTTGTCTAAATCATCTGCCTCTATTGAAAAAATACAGTCCTCAACATCACCTCAAGTCCAAACACTACATACTTCTCCACAAACACAAGAATCCACACTACCCGAAGAAACACAGTCTATTCCAACATCTAAAGCTTCTGCATCAACAGAATCAAAACCCACTGTGGCCATATCACAAACTGAAACTTTAGGTACTACATTCTCTGCTAATCAAACATCAGAATCTTCTACTGAACAGGAAACCTCACAATCAGTTGAACCCACCAAGTATTCAACAGTGAATGACATGCGTTCTTCTGATACAATAAAATATAAGGCATCAACAATGTCTCAGACAACTGACACATCAACTTTATTAGAAATATTTGCCTCTACTGATGGTGTAAAGACATCAACTGTTTCTCAGACAACTGATACATCAATCTTATCTGAATCATCTGCCTCTACGGAAAAACTACAGTTCCCAACAACACCTTATGTACAAACATTGCAGACTTCCCCAGCAACACAAACATCAACATTATCAGAGTCACCTCTTGTTCAAACATTACATACTTCTCCAACAATTCAAATATCAACAGCACCTGAAACATTGCAGTCAGCTCCAAAATCATCATCTTCTGCACCAACAGAATCAATATCTTCTGTGAGCTCTATAACCTCTAATTATCAAACATCAGGGTCCCCAAATGCACTGAAACCGTCAGTTTTTAGCACAAAGTATTCAACAATGAAAGACTTACATTCTTCTGCTACATTGAAAAGTGAGGCATCAACTATTTCCCATATGACAGATACATCAGACATATCCAAATTATCGATCTCTACTGACAAATTACAGTCATTAACATCACCTCCTGTCCAAACACTTTCCTCCACTGCACTAGAAATTTCACAGTCGGTTCTATCAACAAGGTCCTTAACAAATACAGAGAAAATTTTTTCTGGTACAGAATCAACATCATATGGGACAAGTAAGACCTCTGTCTTGTCACACATTTCTCAGATACCTGATATAATAACTGTGTCTAAGTCAGCTGCTTCTACTGCCTTACTAAAGCCAATTACTTCTCCTCTAGTCCAAACAATCAATACTTTTCCAGCAACAGAAACCTCAACTTCACAATCAACATCAACATCAGAAAAGTCATCGCATTCTAAATCAACAGCTCAGCCCTTGACAACTAAAGAGAGGTCAAGTTTTGCTGAGTCTTCCACAACTATACCTATTATTCAGTCATCCACCCCTCAACCAACACCAATATTAGAATCTTTGACGGTAACGCCAATTACTACAACTACTAGAACAACTGACATCCACACACTAAGCTTTCCACAGACATCAAAATCAACAATTTCAACTAAAACATTATATTCTAGTCAAAATTTGCAAACTTCTGCATTATCTGAACTTAGTTCAACAAGTTCATCTACTGAAACATCTTTTTCAAGTGATAAAGAGGCAAGCCAAATCATGTCCACCACTTCCGAACATATTACAGGAAGAATAAGTTCCACTAAATTAGAGATTTTAAAATCTGTTTCAGCACCACGATGTCCTCCTTACACAAGTGGCGATAACTGTCAGAACAGTGATAATTATGTTGCCATTGTTTTAGGTAAGCGATAAGAATGTAAAGAATGTGTGAGATTAAAACATGTCGATACTCTTGCCTTATTAAACTGATTCATTAAACTGTGTGTGAGCAACACAGATCAGATCTAAATTTGCAGCACATCTATAATCTAGTGAAGATTTGGGATGGGGCCTAGAATGGTGGCCACAAAAAGGCCATTTTAATATTTAATGATTGTCTATATTCGGTAAGTTATTTAGCGATTCATTTTGAAGCAAAATTCTGTATTTCCATTGAATTGGGGATCTTTCTGAAAGACCTGAACTGTGGAAGCTGCACAAAAAGGCAAGCAGATGGCAAAGTACTGTGTATGGACTGATCTTTTTGCAATACTGACCTGCCATGTCTTGTCTGCACTGTATCTCTATGTGAAGGAGGTCATCTTGGTAGAGGCAGGGCTTTGCTTCCTCATGTCAGATCTGCCCCACTGATGACAGGTGACCTGATGACTGGTGGGATATTGATTAAAACAATAACAGGAGAAACACAGAAAGGACAAATCCACAGCCAATATTTAGGCAGATGCAAGGAGGTCCATGCATAGCAGTTATTTAGCTCGAACTCCTCCGCTAGAGAGAAGAACACAGAGCGGCACACATGGGACATCATTAATTTTTTCTCTATATGTTAAGTTTGATTTAAGATCATCTTACATTTTGAGGTTAGGTATACTGTAATAGGAATTAGTAAATTGTTTTGCCAGTGTGACACTTGAATGATGTGTGTACTTGAATGGTGAGATAAACTGAATGCTTTTATATTGCAGAAAATGTTCCTGTAAAAGAAATCAACGTGGTGATTACATTAGATGAAACATTTACAGAAGGACTTACGAACAGAACTTCTGAAGAATACAAGAAGTTGGAAATGTTAATTATAGAGGTAAGTACAAGTCAAAATGTCTAGGAATTTCTTCAGGAAAAGATACTTCCCATCATATGTGTTCCAGCATTTTCTTAGTATATCCAAAGGGTAAATCTGAGATGCGGATTTAATAAGAAATATACGTGGTAACTTGACCAGAAAGAACTAATCTGAGAAGGAATTATCATTTTAAATGCAATTTAGTAAAAATGTTTTAGTTCTATATCAGAGATTCTCAACCTCCTTTTTCAGGCTTGCTCACCATTTTATAAGGAGGCAGCATCAGAATACTATGCAAATATGACCGTGAATACATTCAGGTAAGTGAATCAATGTTATTAAAATTAAAAAAACATGAAACAAAAAAAAAATGATGTTCTTTCGGAAACCTAACACAATACAAAATGAATCTACGTAATTACCCTCTACAGGTGAATTAAAAGCACTGTAGCCTTTTTTTCACATTTTCTATGAGCAAGTCATATTTTTAATCCCAACTACCCACTCATCCCATTAGAGTCCTTCTATTTATGCGTCCCTATATATTCTCTAGAAAATCTAAATTTTTGTTATCACCCAGCTTCAGCATAGTGCATGACAAATAGTAATTGTCACCAAATAACAGTGGTGGGGGGGGGGGTTAAATGGGGTATGGTTTATTAAAACCTGAGCCTATTCAATTAGGGTCAAGAGAGCAGAACACACAGTGCAGGGGTCAGGTGAATGTAACATAAAGAGTTCAGGAGTCTATGTCGGTATTCCACAGAAAGCAACCATCCAGTTTATGTGATGTACAGAGTAAAAACAGGTGTGTATAACCTAAAAGGCTGTAGTGCAGGTATATGTGATGTGCAGGAGTCACAGGTATATACACTCCCTATAGTTCATTTTACCACACCCCTCTACCATTATTTCTCTTACATTCATTGTGACCCCCACACCACTGTAATGATCCCACTGCCGAAGAACCATTGTGAGAAGGTCGGTCACCCAGCACACAGCACACAAACAAAATTTATGTTACTCTGTTATTTAGATATGGGTCACAATTTTTCCATTTCCACAAACTCTAATTTATTGTACAAGAATATATAAAATTATATTTGTGGTCTGACAGATGGGCCTTGTCTCTGGCCGGTGCACCCCCCAGCAGGGTCAGGACCCCACTTAGGGGGGTGCAGTGGCCAGAGCCACGGACCATATCTCCTGTACACATCGCAGGCTCAGGAAGTGGGCAGGTTGTGTCTCTGGACCCACCGAATCCCCCATCGCAGGAGTGGGCCAGTTCTGGCATCATGACATCACTCTGAGGGATGTTTCTTTAGGGGCACACGGCTCCCTGCACATTGCGCGATCTGGAGTCCGTGCATTTAATGATTTATGAGCTCTAAAAGGTTGGGGACCAATGCCTTAACACATGCCTAAATACAACAATATACATTTCCTTTTTGGGCACTTCTTATATTAAGATACTTATTTGATTTACCATTTAGGTCCATTGTAGATGGGGTCTTTTTGTTTATAATTCAGCAAAAATAAACCGAGGTGGCTCACATAGCCTCTTGGATACTATAGGAAACAATCTAGAGAGGTGAAAAAAAACACTAAAGCCTCAACCGTAATTGTCTTCGGGAAAGTTAGGTCACCCAACATAGAAAAAAATACTGTGAATGGGGTGGGGCAGAGGCATGACTAGGGATGTTTATGTGGTGGCCAACTAGAGGCAATCTTTCCCTGGGTGCCAAATGTCTTTTATGGCACTCTTTGGGAATTTGACTGCTAGGTTATATGCATTTGAACAATAAAAACTTTATAGCTAACACCCCTTAATTTGGAGTGATTATGATTTTTAAAAGGAAACCTTTTTGTTCATCCTTACTTCTCAGATGGCCCTATTTGTGGCATGGCAGGATGTATCTTCACCATCATACATTTTACCTATTTTGTCCCCATTGAGATGGATGTTAAAAATAATTTTTTTCACACTTTTTTTTACAAAAACAAAAAGCCAAAAAAACAACAATCCCCTACAAATTATGATTTACTGAAATAATAGTGGTATTTGGTTGTTTTCCTTGAGATCCTCAACACCTTTTTAAATCTGAATATTTGTAGACTTAAAAGTAATTTTAAATACTTTTATAACATTTCAATTTCATTATTTACTATTTAAACTTTTTTCAGTAACGGAAGCGTCATTGTGAATACCACAGGAACGTATAACTACCCAAATAATCAAACTGGCATAAACTTCCTAAACAATAACCTAACAAGCAAGGTCAATTCTACTTTTTTAAATGGTATGAACACAGCAAACTACAGCTGGAGTAGCATTAATGTCACATCGGGACCTTCCCCTATAACAGGTATGTGTTTAGCTTCTGCTTTAAAGCGTGAACGTACTTACAGTGAATGTGGTTAGTGGTTCATAATGCCCTCCATAGCTGCTCTTGAAAGAAATACACTTACTGTCATTGCCCAGCTTAGAAAACTGATTTGTTATCCACTTACTTTCATGCGACCCATCTTTAAAATCCTCCTGATTAGGCCTTCAAAATCCATTTATGAGTATGTCTCATTTATTTAAATGGTAATTGTACACAACCCCAAAACCAGCGCCCACAAATATTTGTGTTTAAAGAAAAAACGTGGACTTATTCTTTTCTTTACCCTTCCTGAAAAGAACCAAATCCTTACTTGTCAACTTTTAAAATAAAGAAACATCTAAGATCGCCTTTCCTAGTAAACTACCAAATTGTGTTTTAGAACTTATGTAAGACAGAGTGTAATACTCCTTTGATGGTGCACAGGTAATATTTAATTATATCTAATCACACATTGGTGTTGACCAGCATCCCCTGTGGAACAAATTGACATGCTGAAAACTAAAACTATTATATTTCTTTTTTTAGATGTAAATGAACTAAAGCCGTACATCAACTGCAGCACCAACTTTAGTGGTTACATTGTGGAATGCAATGAGTCCTGCAGGTGCCTTGGGCCATGTGTTCAAAATACCAGCAATTGTTCACCCAATGAGACATGCCACAACCAAGTAAACGGATCAGTTTGCATGTAAGAGAACTTTGGCTTTTTGCAAAAAATTATGTTTTAATAAATAATAGTAATTGATTTGTATGTCTAAAATTAGTATTTTTTTTACTATAACAATCTGATAATATAAAAGCTGAGATCTGAATAACTTGTATAAATGTCTCCCCCTCTTATTTAGTACCAGTAATTCTGTACATCACAAGAGCACTGGTTTAGCATAGTGCAAGCCACCATTGGTAAGTGGATAGCCACAAAACCAACATCTGGTAGGAAAAAAACCTTTGTGAAAGCAAAAAGTAAGACAATTATTAATATAGCCACCTAGATTTACCATACAGCGTTAGTAAAGAAGAGCAGCGCTATCAACAAAAAACATTTTTACATGCTGACCAGATTCCAGACTTGAAATGAACTCTAGGGAAACAGCTAAATAGACAGGCAAAATACATATATCAGTGCTGATTTACTTGCCAGGAGAATTTTTAATTCCACCCATCCAGTTCTGAGACAAAAGCAGAGTTTTTCTGCCAGGTAAGGTAGAACTAAAGTCCCACTTTAAACTTCTTTAAGCAGGTGGTTATTGCAGAAAAGGACAGGCGATGTCCTGCATCCATGACTAGAGATGTCCGGTGCTAAGGAGTCTTAAGAACAGTCCCAGAAAATACCTTTGTTTATTTATGCAGCAAACCATAACTTTATGGATACTGGCTCTCATGCTGACTCTGCTATATATATTAGGAATGAGAAAACCAGAATAAGAATGCAGATAGAGATATCTGACATAAAGCTATTATTCCTAATTTACCTAATTGTTCTGGGTAAATGACACAGACTAATTGAATCCAGAGGGTTAGCATAAAAGCCGAACAACCAACATAGGAGAGAAAGAGATTGGCAACTTTCTCTCATTTTGTGGTTGGCTTTAAGGTGCATAAATAACTAGAACTATCTTTTTCATTTAGAGAACTTCCAGCAACTACTACCTCAGATACATCAACTCCCACTACATCAAAAAACACAGAATCAATGACCCAATCAACTGGTTCAGAAAAAGAAGCCTTAACTGTGTCTGACATTTTAAAATCAACCAAAGAAATACAGCAATCATCAGTGACGTTAACTACAGAAAATAAGGGACTGAGTTCTACGTCATCACCTTCTATGCCGACAGCGGAGTCATCAACAGTCATACCTTTAACAAGTCCATCCTTAACGTCAGAAACTTTCAATCTACCTCAGACTTCAAACCAGCATACTCTTCGATCAACAGGGTCCACATCAATGAAAATAACAAGTTATTCTGGTAGTACAGACAACAAAGCATCAACTGCTTATCACGTAAATGAGGCAACAACTTTATTAGAATTATCTGCTTCTGGAGGAACAATACAGCCATCAACATATTCAGAAACCTCAAACTCACCAACAACTGTTCAAACATCATCTCCCACTGGATCTATGTCCACTTCCCAGGCAAATGAATTTTCAACTGGATCTGAAACATCCCAGGCAACAAGCTCGTCAGAAACTTTAACACCAACACAATCAATAACCTCTCATAGCACATCTTCCTTTCAAACAACAGCTTCCCCCACTGTTTTGGATACATCACAATCCATTCCGTCCAGCGTGTTCACATTACTGAAAATATCAAGTTCTAGTATCTCAGAGAATGAGGTATCAACTCCAACATCATCAGGTTCATTGACATCATCTGCAGCAGTACAACCGTCAGCATTTTCAGAAAAATCAAGTACTTCTTTACTCTCACAAACTTCTTCTTATGTTATGGCACATCATACTTCCTCTGCATCAGAACACATACCAGAATCCCAAACACCAAAGTCATCTCCAGCATCAGTTTCATTGGATTTAACTGTGTCTACTACATCAGTGCACCCTTCTAGCTCCTCAGAAGCAACACAAATGACTCTTACTTCGCAAACATCTTCTTTGTCTTCACCAGAAACTGAAACTTCAACTCTGTCTTACACAACAGAGGCATCAACTGTATTTGAGTCATCTACTGTTCTTGGAAAAGTACAACTATCAACAATCTCAGAGATTTTAGGTACATCTACAACTTCTACAACATCACCTTACACACAAACTCTGCACACTAACAAAGCAACTGAAACGTCATCTTTATCGGTAACAATGTCTCCAACTAGAATATCAGAAGCTTCCACATCTGCAGAAATTTCAACCTCTTACAGCACATCCCCCTCCATCGCTTTAGACTTATCATCTACTGCTTATCAAACAACAGCTTCACAACCAGATTCATCAAAAGAGTCCACATTAATAAATTTATCAGCTACTTCCACCATAACAGAAAATAATGCATCCACTCTATCCCAAGGAACTCCATCTAAAACAGGTGAGGTATTACCATCATCCGAATCATATTCTTCATCTCGAACTGTACAGCCATCAACACGCCCAAAAATTTCAAATACTTCTTCTTCACTCCCAAAAATAATGCATACTTCATCTGCAACACATCTCTCACCTGAATCTATAACTTTGCAGTCACCTGCTACATCTGAGGCGTCAACATCAGACGAAACGCCCTCCCTCCTTAGCACTTTACAATCAGTTTTGTATAGTTCATCACAAACAATACTACCAACGGAGTCTTCAACAGACTCATCAAAAATAACAACCACTATTACTGCAATGAGGACATATGAAAGTGAAGGCACCACTGAGCTACAAACAAACACTGAACAAAGCACATCCATACATGAGACCAGCACTGTTGAATCAACAAGCATTTCTAAATCAGCACAACAATCTGCTTTTACAAGTGCATCTGTGGGAGATTCCACATCTGTGGGAGTATTACCAAGTGTGACATTTCCTGAAAATACTGAAGAAACAAGCACAAGGTCCAGAAACACTGCTTCAGAGTCATCGCCTACACCAGTTACCAAAACCACATCAAAGCCATCAAAATCACAAAGTACTACAGAACTACCAACATTCACCATGCAGCGTATCTCCTCTTCCACACAACCAGCATCTGAAAGTTTCTCCAACCCAACAAAAAACACATTGTCACCAACCTCATTTTCTGGTAGTTCCTTGGAATCAACAATGGCTACTTCAGAAATCTCATCTAAAACAAAGACTACAAATATAATCACTACTACATTAAAGACAGAACCTATTACTGCACCAGCATCAATCACAACACAAAGTATATCTGTACATGAGACCAGCACTACTGGATCAAGACCAGTATCAGCATCAACAGAGGAATCAACTTCTACACAACCAGTTACTGAGAGTGTTTCTCCCTCTGCTTTAACAACACAGATTTTATCAACCTCTATAAATGAAGAAACAAGCAATATTTCTGTAACATCAGCACAACCTTCACCCACCTCCTTCCCTTCAAGTATGTCAGAATCTACAATGACAACTTCAGAAAAAATATCTACAAGGTTGTCTACCTCCACTACTGGAATGAGAACATATGAAAGTGAAGGCACATCGGAGCCAATAACAAACACTGTACAGAAAACATCTAAACATGAGACCAGCACTGTTGAATCCACAAACCTTTCTACATCACCACAACAATCTGCATTTACAGATACTACATCTGAGAGACTTTCCACATCGTTGATTTCTACAGTAGCAACATCTGAAAATATTGAGGAAACCAGAACAACATCCAGAATAACTACATCAGAAACATTGCCTTTAACATTTTCTAAAGCGACACCAAAGCCATCAGAATCACAAAGTACTACAAAGCTACCAACAGTCACCATGCAGAGTATCTCCTCTTCTACACAACCAGCATCTGAAGGTTTCCCCACCCCAACTAAAGGCACATTGTCACCAACCTCATTTTCTGGTAGTTCATTAGAATCAACAATGGCTATTTCAGAATTCTCTTCTATATCAATGACTACAAATACAATCACTACTACATTAAAAACAGAACCTATTACTACACCAGCGTCAGTCACAACACAAAGTATATTTGTACATGAGACAAGCACTGCTAGATCAGGACCAGTATCTTCATCAACAGAGGAATCAACTTCTACACAACCAGTTACTGAGAGTGTTTCTCCCTCTGCATTAACAACACAGATGTTATCAACCTCTAAATATGAAGAAACAAGCAATGTTCCTGTAACATCAAAACATTTGCTGACATCCATCTCGCCTAGTTTGTCAGAATCCACAATGACAACTTTAGAAGAATTATCTACAAGACTGTCTAGCACTAGTGTTGGAACAGGAGCATATGAAAGTTTTCAGACATCCACCAATGGCCAATTACTTGACACTTCCCAAGCATCATCTGAATCATCAACATTAACTGTAAGATCAGCAACTTCTTCCCCAGTAGAATCATTATCTTCATCACCCTCTCCTCATCTAACAACAAAATCCTCTAGTGTGTTGGAAACATCTCAATCAGGACTAGTGACGCTGCTCTCAACAATAAAAAGAACAAGTACTTCTGGTACATCAGGGAATGAGGCATCAAGTACCTCTCCAAAAATTGAAGCTACCACCTTGTCTTTTTCTTCACCAATACTGACAGCAACAATCACCAAACAGTCAGCCACAGGGATAATTTCACAAACTTCAACTGGTGCTCAAATGCCAAGTTCTTCCAGACCACCAGAGATATCAACATTTCAATCATCATCAAAATCATCATCTCTGACAACTCAAATAATTAGGTCTACCACAAAAAAGTGTCCTGAGTTTGTTTATGGAGGTACCTGTAAGAATGGCATGAACAACATAGACATCACAATAGGTAAAACATTTAATTTTTTTATAAATAGGATATATACAGTTTATTATTTTTTATTTTATATAATTGTGAAGAAAATTTAAGTACTAATTGGGGTAGTTTATGGAATGCCAAGCAAGACAAAGGTTTGGTTGGCTGTGCCAATACTCAAGTGAGTAAAGCCTTTAGGGTACAGCAGTTTTCTGTATTTCTTAATAAAAATGTCTTTTGTAACTCTTGGGCAGAGGGAGCCTCTAAGGGGCGCTACAGCTTGCACAGAAGTGGTGTGAGCCTTGAGAAGGGTCAAGGCACAGAATCTAAGCAAGCCGTAACCAGGTCTTCTCCAGAGCCTCTAATAGTGAGGATGTTGGACTGCTGGTTACTACCAGGTTGCAGTCCTTAGGTGCGCCAAGGTGACCAGGATAATGCACAATACCAAATCACTAGGCGGGAAAATTGTCTAGGAAGGCCAGCGTTGAGCCAGGCAGCAAGCAAGAAAGGTCAGTGAAAAGCCAGGGGTCAAGAACCAGAAATTCAGAAAATAGACACCGGTGACATGGGGCCACCACAGACATAAGATAACACAGGAGACACAGGAAGCTATAGGAGGCACAGGTGACACTGGAAACACAGGGATCACTGTAGACACAGAGAGGCTCTGCACTAGTGGAGACACATTGCACGAAGCTGAGTGCTGTGTCTGAACTAGCTATATAGCCAGGGATGATTAAGAGGATATTTCCTGATTGGCCGTCAGGATGGGCAATACTGATAAAACTTGGAAGAGCAGGAACGTTCAGGGTCAGAACTGCCCGCATGTGCAGAAGAGAAGAAGAGGTAAGTGTGACAGCTGTCTACATACTGATATTTTCAATGCAGTAGTGAAGGCATACGAATAGTGTATATATGTATGTAAAAAAGCAATGAGGATCAAAATTATGAAATATTTATTGTGCACATTCAAAACTAGGACCGGTCATCACAATTTCCTATTATTAGGTCAGTACCAGAATAACTTAGAGTAGTGTGACGGTCAAACTGCAAAATTACATGTGATTTAGAAAACCTGTAAATGTTACACTGGACCTTCTGATTTTCTTTGTTTTCAAGGGAACCTTTTCTTAATACCTGTTATATTGCCAACACTCTTCCTCTTTGATGCTCCAGCTGCTTGGATGCTGGCACCATTGATAGTCCTGACATTGATTATCCATGCCTAGCTCTGCCATCTGCTCCTACACAGAATATTGCTCTTGGGGAACTACTCTTCCCAACTACATTTACTGTTTTAGAAAAAGTTCAATTCTTTTAAGACATTTACAATGGCAGCTTTCATTGACAATCGCTGCTCATCTCTCTAAGAGGTAAAAACTAGAGATGCAGTTTAACATTACATAAACTGCCTCAGTTTATTCTAAGCTCTTATGCTCCTTTTACCATACATGATTGCTGTTCTCTTTCATTAGCAAATAACCAAAAAGAAAATTAAGGATTCACTGTACAGGTAGTCCCCGGGTTACATATGAGATAGAGACTGTAGGTGTGTTCTTAAGTTGAATTTGTATGTTGGAACAGGTGCATTATTTTAATAAATGCAATTAGGACAGATGTTTGTCTCAACATATTTTTAGGTAGCGTGGTGTCAGTTACTGTATAAAAACCTCACTGTGAGCTAATCACAAACAAAGCGAAAAAAAAAAACTTTATGGAGCCTAGACATTTATTAACTTCTGGAGCAAGCTTTGCTTTGATACGCAAATATAAACAACTTCGGAGTTTGTCTTGGTCATTAAAGAGTTGCTACAGAAGAGCCTAGTCCTTAAGGTCACCCACAACCACAGCTGTGTTTAGCAAAAGATTTCCTCTACAAGTCATGCTAACCGCTCCCTTCCTCCCTATCAAGCCTCTGTCCTGCACACAGTGAGCAGAGAAGCCACGTTCATATCTAGAAGTCGTCTGTATGTCGGATATCCTAACTCGGGGACTACCTATACAAACATAATTCTTCTTGTGTGCTTTGCACTTACAAACATTTTTCACAGAAAAGGTTTATTTGCATTGTATTTTGTGATACAATTAGTGGTAAATATTTGAATGTTTCTTTTTATGTGTAACCTCCTTTTCCCACCAGATCAAAACAGAGCACCAACAAAGAAGATAAATGTGCTAGTGTCACTAAAAAAAACGTACACTCCTGAACTGGAAAATTCTTCTTCACTGGAATTCATGGCTCTAGCCAAAATTGTTAAAGAGGTAAGATAATATTTAAAAGGTTTACTCACAAAAAAAATTTATTGATAAGGGGTAAATAAAAAATGTAATAACCCAGAAAACAGTAAACTATTTAAACAAAAACAGCTGCAAAAGTGATTTTGGGGGGTGGCTTTACTGTTTTCTAAACTGCTTAACAATTTTGGAGATTTGTGGTGGCTGAAATTAGGGCTGAAGTATAACCTGTGTGAATTATATGATTGTATTTTACGTTCATTAATTGGCCATTTAGATGAAAGTAGAAGCAATGAAATGCATCACAGTTAAAATTCTTTACTGGTTGTATAGAAAAAACAGGACAAATCTGGTGCACTATTATTATTAATATTTTAGATTTTGCTAAACAAGAGAAGGTTTAGACACTCTGCTACATTGGGGTCTAATAATAAATTCTAGGTCTATCAATTCCAATTTCAATAGGTAGAAGAATGAACCTTAGTTTTAATATGCATTGAAGAAAGCACTGAATAGAGAACTGAATGCATCCAACTGCATTTATAAATATAAACCTTTTATTGTCTTTAGAACAATTAGCAAGGGAATACCCTGCAATGGAGATACCTGTTCTAGAGAAAACTCCCTTGGATAAAAAGTTTAGTTACTTTGGGTATATAGTAAACAATGTTTGCCTGTATAGGTTTGCAGCATACGGGCTGTATAAAGTATTTGCCAAACCCGTAGTGATCAAAGAGGGTGAGCTTGCCCATTACAATTCAGGGATACCTATGGTTTCAGAAAAATAATCTCTTTACCAGAGGAGTGGCACAGTAAAAATCTGAAGAAAACCATTTGGAAACTTACTTCTTTATCTAAAGGATGCAATAAAGAAGAGGAGACCACTGATATTCATAAAGTATTCAATTGCACCCCAGGCAGCACACTGTCACTTGGGCAGCACTAAACTTGTATTGTTCTTTGATTAGCATGTGAAGATTATTAGTCTTTAAAAATAACCTGTAAGAAAAAGAGGATTACAAATCATTTTCCAACTTCTATACTCATAGAGGGATATTTATGGAGCCTATTTTTCTGAAGTTGTCAGATAACAATGTATTTAATAACAATTAGCAAAGGAGGTCAGGAGATTAGCTCAAAAGATTTCTGACATTAACCAATATTTCTTGTAATTTATCATATGTATGTAAATATAACAAAAGTCTTTCAACTGTATGTTTACCAGACCAAATGGTATTAAAAAAACACTCACTGTTAGCATTTATACAAAATTTCACTTTTGACCTTTTTTTATTGTAGAATTTTTCTAAAATCTACAAGAACATAGCACCTCAATACTATGTGAACATGACACTACATGGATTCAGGTACTTAAAGTTTTCAACTGTTAGTTAACTTCTGTGATTTAAAGTTCAAAAGTTTTGGTACCACCTAAAAACTAAAAGCAATGTATTTTGTACAGAGCAATAAAATATACAGCAATTGTAACTCTGCCTCAAGCTATCGAAAATTAAAAAAACAACCAGTGGCGAAATTTGGACTTTAGTATATTAATTCTTAGTGACCATTTAGCACAATTGTGTATTCAAATGTAGTGATTAGGAAATCGGTCCTTGTCTGATCCCTTCTGGGTTTGGTGAACATTCTGCTTTTTGCTGAACCTGGTTTGAGTCAAACAGGCAATTGTTTAGCAAGGTAATCAAAGTATCAAAGTCTTTGAACCCATTGGTAAGGTTCAAACCTCTGAGGACCACCAGTAAAAAAGAAGGCTGCACACTGTGTACTTTAACAATGGCCTTAATACATTTCAAGCAATATTGGTTCTTGTAGAACTGAACTGAATGTGGGAGGTCTGGGTCGATTTCGCCATCGTCTTGAATCTGGACAGCAACACTAATATGTAGCACACTGATTAAATCAAATAAATATATATATTTTATAATAAATTACATTGTATACTATCATATATTTTTTATTTCCTAACCTAATTTATCACTGTTATGTTTTAGTAAAGGGAGCACAATAGTAAATACATCTGGGATCTACAGTTACCCCAATAATCAGACGGAAATAAATTATATAAACTACAATCTGACCAATGATGTCTTGAATGCATTTAAAAACATGAATTCAACAGACCTGAACACAACAGCAACTGGGTTTAATGTTACATCTGAGTCCTCTCCTATATCAAGTAAGCTTTACATATATATACATATATACTCAAGAATACAGAGATTGAGATTTTTTTTACTGAAAATGCCATTACAAAAAAAATCTTGATTAATAGACGGTTCACTAGACGGCACTGTGTCCTTATGTAAAGTGTGTAACAAACTGTTGCCTCTTTAGACAGAAAACACGGTTGCCAGACCATTCATTTGAAGATAAAATAGGCATTTTACAAATTTTATGCAAGATATTTATCTCTAGAAGCCTTCATTATGTAGATATCCAAAAGCCCTAAGACTGCTGATGGGCATTGTCATTTTGGGTATGATGTCAGCAGCCCTAGTAGATTTGGAGCTCCCTCTCCTATTCCTTCAGCTTGATGCAGTACTCTGAATGCTAATATGCACAACATGATACTCTATCTCTCCCACTTCGTCGCCTGCTCCTAAAAAAAGTTGGCTGGCACAGTGCTACAGTATAGGTAACAGGAATTCTTTCTCAAGCTAATACGCAAGTCTCCCAATAACAACATTTTTTTATGGATAAGTTTCAGAGCATGTAACCTTTATTACTGCACTTCCAGAATACTAAAGTTTGGGATAGAGTTAGTAAAAGACAATGGAAGTTTGGTGACTACCCATTACATGAAATCCTGGGAAACTGTCTAAGACAAAATCCACCCCTCCTCCTCCAACACACGTTATAAGAATATTTTTGGCATAACGCTAGAATACAGAAGAATTCAGCTTGGTCATTGAGTACAGTCCAAAGCCTCATCCTGACACTAAGAATCAGTGGGTTTGATTTATTAAAGCTCTTCATAGCCAGAGGAGATACACTTTGATCAGTGAACCTGGGTGAGCCAGCAAACCTGTAGTGGATCTGGTCCAGGATTGAAAACATTTGCTAATAAATAGCAAATTACTTTTAAGAAATCTATTCCAGGTTTGGTGGATAACCTAGGTTCACTGATGAAAGTGTATCTTATCCAGTCTTGGAGAGCTTTATTAAATTAAGCCCAGTGTTTTCTAAGACCATATACCTAACTACCAGTCAACCAGATTGAGATTATTTTGGTCCACTTTTTTGTGCAGAATAAAAAATGTTATCTCGTAATACAATTTATAAATAATTTCCATATTTCAGATGTAACACAGCTTAAAGATTTCATGTCATGTGCCCTGAATTTTTCGGATTACAATATTACCTGTAATGATGAATCCTGCAACTGTATCGGGCCATGTGCTCAGAATCCTGAGTACTGCTATAATAATGGCACCTGCTATAACCAAGAACAAGGAGCTGTATGCATGTAAGTAAAATATAGGGACTAGTAATGAGCTTCAAAATTAATATATGTAGAAAATGAGAGTAGAAAATGGGAGATGAAAAAATGTTTTTTGATAATAGATTTGCAATAAAGTATATAAACCGCTATTTCTGTAAATGCATTCAAATTATTCCAAAGCCCCAGAATATAAACTGGACACTTCCACAGAGTGCATGTAGCAATGCTACCAATAAAAAAAAAACAACAACAGTGGTAAGGAACTGTTTTTATGTTTTTTTTCGATAGAAACATTGAAAATACATAAATCCTTTAAACAGGATACTTGGGGTGTTTTTAATCCATGTGGGTCAAATAAATTCAACATTCACACTTACCCAAGCATGAAGGATGGGTTGCAAAGTAAGTGAGGGTAGCAAAAGTGTTCTCTACTCTTTCAATACCAAGCCATGTACCTTTTAACACTGAGGAGTAATTTGCAAGGAGGGTGGCAAATTTTTTTGCAAGAGGGAGACATGCAAATATGAAAGTTGGCCTATCGATGATAAAAGTCAAGTCGTTTGGTATGCTACAACAAAAGGTGGCCATACATTCTTTGCCTTCCTTTTCCAGGTTGTCAAAGCTGTAGGCTTGGTAAAGGGTCTGTTTGTAATGGTCTCTCCCTTAACAAGATATCAATCACTTGCACAGTGTACAGTATGCTGCTTGAAAACTCATTGCATTCTACTTTGATACACACAGTCTTATCCTTTAACCTTTCGTATTTCAGATGTACCAGTTCATACAAAGGAAATAGATGTGAATCTGAGGTCCTTGCAACAACTTCTACCCTGACAAGTCTGTCAGAACACACAATGACAACTTCTGGAGAATTATCTACAAAATTGACCACCACTATTACTGGAATGAGAACATATGAAAGTGAAGAAACATCTCAGCCAAACACTGTACATAGCACATTTATACAGGAGACCAGTACTACGGCCATTAAAAACCAGTCGACATCACAACAGCCTGCTTTTACAGAAGCTGCAACTGAGAGATCTTCGGCTTTTGTGCGTTCTACTGTAATGACATCTCCTGAAACCACTGAAGAAACCAGCATAACATCCAGAATAACTACATCAGAGATGTTGCCTATAACAGTGACTGAAGCTACACCAAAACCATCAGAATCACAAAGTTCTACAGAGCTACCAACAGTTACCATGCAGAGTATCTCCTCTTCCACACAACCAGCATCTGAACGTGTCTCTACTCCAACTGAAGCTACAGGTTCATCAACTTTATTTTCTCCTATTCCCTCAGAATCCACAATGGCTACTTCACAAACCTCCTCTGTAACACAGACTACAGTAACTACTGCATTAGATACAGAATCTATAACTACGCCAGCATCAACCACAACACAAAATCCATCTGAGCATGAGACAAGCACTGTTGGAGCAACATCAGTATCAGCATCAACAGAGAAATCAACTTCTACACAACCGCTTACTGACAGGGTGTCATCCTCTGCATTTACAACAGACAAATCAACTTCTGCAAAACCGCTTACTGATAGTGTTTCATCCTCTGCAATTACAACCCAGATGTTATCAACCTCTAAATATGAAGAAACCACCAATATTCCTGCAACACCAACTTCACCCACTTCCTTTCCTCCTAGTTTGTCACAATCCACAGTCACAACTTCAGAAGATTTATCTACAAGACTGACCACCAGTATTACTGGAATGAGAACATATGAAAGTGAAGGTACAACTGAGCCATTAACAAACACTGTACAGAGCACATCCATACATGAGTCCAGCACTGTTGAAATTACAAACCTTTCAGCATCATCACAACAATCTGCTTTTACAGAAGCTGCAACTGAGAGATCTTCTACTTCTGTGAGTTCTACAGTAATGACATCTCCTGAAACCACTGAAGAAACCAGCATAACATCTAGAATAACTATATCAGAGACATTGCCTATAACAGTGACTGAAGCTACACCAAAACCATCAGAGTCACAAAGTACTACAGAGCTAACAACAGTCACCATGCAGAGTATCTCCTCTTCTACACAACCAGCATCTGAACGTGTCTCTACTCCAACTGAAGCTACAGCTTCACCAACTTTATTTTCTCCTATTCCCTCAGAATCCACAATGGCTACTTCAAAAACCTCCTTTGTAACACAGACTACAGTAACTACTACATTAGATACAGAATCTATAACTACGCCAGCATCAACCACAACACAAAGTCCACCTGTACGTGAGACAAGCAACGTTGGAGCAACATCAGTATCAGCATCAACAGAGAAATCAACTTCTACAAAATCAGTTACTGACAGTGTTACATCATCCGCATTTACAACCCAGATGTTATCAACCTCTAAATATGAAGAAACCAGCAATATTCCTGTAACACCAACTTCACCCACTTCCTTTCCTCCTAGTTTGTCACAATCCACAGTCACAACTTCAGGAGACTTAT
>NC_092868.1:47066781-47090044 GCF_032062135.1 Pyxicephalus adspersus
ATGAGTCCAGCACTGTTGAAATTACAAACCTTTCAACATCATCACAACAGTCTGCTTTTACAGAAGCTGCAACTGGGAGATCTTCGACTTCTGTGCGTTCTACAGTAATGACATCTCCTGAAACCACTGAAGAAACCAGCATAACATCCAGAATAACTATTTCAGAGACATTGCCTGTAACAGTGACTGAAGCTACACCAAAACCATCAGAATCACAAAGTACTACAGAGCTACCAACAGTCACCATGCAGAGTATCTCCTTTTCCACACAACCAGCATCTGAACGTGTCTCTACTCCAACTGAAGCTACAGATTCATCAACTTTTTTTTCTCCTATTCCCTCAGAATTCACAATGGCTACTTCACAAACCTCCTCTGTAACACAGGCTACAGTAACTACTGCATTAGAAACAGAATCTTTGACTACGCCAGGATCAACCACAATACAAAGTCCATCTGTACGTGAGACAAGCACTGTTGGAGCAACAACAGTATCAGCATCACCAGAGGAATCAACTTCTGCACAACCGCTTACTGACAGTGTTTCATCCTCTGCATTTACAACCCAAATGTCATCAACCTCTAAATATGAAGAAACCACCAATATTCCTGTAACACCAACTTCACCCACTTCCTTTCCTCCTAGTTTGTCACAATCCACAGTCACAACTTCAGAAGACTTATCTACAAGACTGACCACCAGTATTACTGGAATGAGAACATATGAAAGTGAAAGTACAACTGAGCCAGTAACAAACACTGCACAGAGCACATCCATACATGTATCCAGCACTGTTGAAATTACAAACCTTTCAACATCATCACAACAGTCTGCTTCTACAGAAGCTGCTACTAGGAGATCTTCGACTTCTGTGCGTTCTACAGTAATGACATCTCCTGAAACCACTGAAGAAACCAGCACAACATCCAGAATAACTACATCAGAGATGTTGCCTATAACAGTGACTGAAGCTACACCAAAACCATCAGAATCACAAAGTTCTACAGAGCTACCAACAGTCACCATGCAGAGTATCCCCTCATCTACACAACCAGCATCTGAAGGTGTTCCTACTCCAACTAAAGCAACAGATTCACCAACTTTATTTTCTCCTCTTCCCTCAGAACCCACAATGGCTACTTCACAAAGATCCTCGGTAACACAGACTACAGTAACTACTGCATTAGAAATAAAATCTATGACTACACCAGCATCAACCACAACACAAAGTCCTTCTGTACATGAGACCAGTACTGTTGATGCAACATCAGTATCAGCATCAACAGAGGAATCAGCTTCTACACAACCAGTTACTGAGAGTGTTTCATCCTCTGTATTCACATCACAAATGTTATTAACCTCTAAATATGAAGAAACAAGTAACATTCCTATAACATCAATACCAACTTCACCCACTTCATTTTCTCCCAGTATGTCTGCTTTTACAGAAGTGATAGCTTCCACTTCCACATTAGCAACTTCTCCTGAAAACACCAAAGAAATCAGCACAGCATCCAGAATAACGGCTTCTGAAATGTTGCCTTCAACAGCTTCCGAACCTACACCAAATCCATCAGAAAGTACTGCAGAGATACCAACAGTTACCATGCAAAGTATCTCCTCTTCTACACAACCAGCATCTGAAGGTGTCTCCACCCCATCTGAAGCTACATTTTCACACACTTCAACAAATGCATCTTCACAAACCTCCTCTATATCAAAGTCTTTAAATACAACAACAACAGCATTAGACACAGAATCCATGACTAAACAAGCATCCTTTACAACACAAAGTGTATCTGTACAGGAAACCAGCTCTGTTGAAACAAAATCAGCATCAACGGAGGTATCTGCTTCTACACAACCAGTTACTGAGAGTGTTTCATCCTCTGCATTTACAACACAGATGTTATCAACCTCTAAATATGAAGGATCCAGTGGTATTCCTATAACATCAACATCACTTTCCACCACCTCCTTTTCTCCTAGTCTATCAGAATACACAATGACAACTTCAGAAGAATTATTTACAAGATTGTCCACCACTAGTAACGGAATGGGAACATATGAAAGTGAAGGTACGACTATGCCAGCATCAGTTACACAATATACAACATACAGAACTGTACATGACACCAGCACTGCTGGATCAATACCAGTATCAGCATCAACAGTGGAATTGGCTTCAACACAACCAGTTACTGAGAGTGTTTCACCTTCTGTAGTTACAACACAGATGTTATCAACCTTGCTGTATGAAGAAACCAGCAATATTCCTGTAACATCAACATCTCATTCCCCCACATTGTCTTCTCTTAGTCTTTCAGATTCCACAATACCAACTTCAAAAGTATCTACAAGACTGACAACTATTCATACCACAACAAATACACCTGAAACTGAAAGAACTTCTAAGCAAACTACAAATAAAGTACAAAGTCAGCCTTATGAGACCAGCACTGTAATAGCAACACAACCAAAGTCTACCCAAGCAACATCCGAATATGTTTCAACTTCTGTATTTTCCACTCACATCTCTCTGTCAACTACAAGTGAAGTAAAAACTTCTACCACCACCTTAGCTTCATCAGCATCAACAGCCTTCCCTCCCAATGTTTCACAATCAACATCTAGTACTTCAGAAATACATCCTTCAATTACACAAAAGACTGTAACAACTCAATCTGAGATAATGGGTTCCACCGAAACTGGGAAAACTCCTGAACAAAGTACCACATCTGTTACTTTAACTTCAGCTTCTTCTTCACCAACCTTTGACGGTGTTTCCTCTCCTGAGGCTTCTTTGCACACAACTAAGTCAGAAACTAGTACACCTTCTGCAACATCAACACCTGCAGCAACAACAGCACAGGGTACTTCTAAGGCCAGTACACTAAAAGTAACAAATCTTTCAACATCATTGCAATATTCAACATCCAAACAACCAGCAACTGGATCCAGTCCTATCTTGTCCACAAATATGCTATTGTCTACCACCCCTGAAGAATCAAGTACATTTTACACAACACATGCAACATCAACTAATTTCTCTACAGGCCTTTCAAAGCCGATAACAACTGTTTCAGAGCTATTGTCCTCAGCAGTAACCACAAGTGCCAGAACTAACACCTTAGAAACTCAAAGCAAAACCAAGCTACCAACATCATCTGAATTTAGCAGCACTGGTGAAGCAACAACATCACAATCACTTACTACAAACCTCACACCAGAAAGTGTTCCAAGTTCTTCACTCATGACTTCTAGTACAACTAAGGGCACCAACACACTTTCTACACATTCAACAAATTCACAGGATTCCTTTTCTTCAGGTCTGCCAGAATCAACAAGAACAACTTCACAAACCCTTTCTGAAAGAGGGACGACAAATACTCAAAGCAGTCCATTTGAGACACAAGCTACTGCGGAGCCTGTTACAGGTACAATAGAAAGTACAACAACTCATGACACTAGTAGTGGTGCAACTGCTCATGTTTTATCAACACAACAACCATCTAGTGCGTCTGTATATTCTTCATCAACCAGCACTTTGTCTGCAACAGTATCAAATCTGTTTTCTACTTCCATCCCTTCTACTATTTCAGAATCAACTTTAGATATATCAACTGCTAGTGTGACCATAAATATTTCAACTACAACTAATCAAACAGAAGGTACTACAAGCAAAATTTTTGAGTCACAAAGCATAACAAAGCTACCAACAAGCACTTTAGGACCAATGTCTTCTCTGGGGACCAGTAACAGCCATACAACATTTCTACCATCTGTCAAACAGTCAACCTCTTCATACTCAGCAACTGAAAGTGTTTCTCCTTCTGGTTTGCATACAGTGGCATCTACAAGTACAGAAATCAATACTCCCTCTTCCTCTACAACATCCAAGCCTCCATCGACAGTTGTCCTTAGCAGTCCATCCGTGTCTTTGCCAAATCCAGAAACTTTTTCTTCAAGGACTACTACCATGCCAAGTTCTGAGATACACACAACAAACATATCACCACCTAAGATCAATACTACTGAAACTGTAACTTCATTAGCCACACAGAAATCTTCTCATGCAACAACCGAAAATGTTTCCACTGGTCTGTCAAAGTCAACAATGTTAAGTTCTCAACCAATAACTCCAAAAGTTAGCACGTTCCCACAACCTAATACGACTTTGATACAAAGTACTACTGCTCATGAAGCCAGCACTGCAGAAATTACAAATCCTTCAACTACTCATAGAATGTCTACTAATATAAAGGATGAAGCTAGCAGAAAACCTACATTAGCACCAATTACTTTGTTAACAAGCATTTCTCCTAGTCTGGCAGAATCAACTTCTGAGCCATTGCTTACGAGTCTGACTAGCAACGTGGAATCCTCTACACAAAGCACTACACAACTACCAACAAGCACAAGGGGTATAACATTTTCTGAACTGTCCATTACTGCTCCAGTAACAGACCAACCATCAGTCTCCAAGCAGTCATCGTCTACATATTCAAGATCAGAAGTTCCAACTTCTGAGCATTCTGCTATCACATTTTCAACAACTAACACAAAAGGAAGTTCTACGGCCTTTGCTACGAAATCTCTACTTACCCCTGTTGCTTCTAGTACATCAATATCATTAATTCCAACTGTAAAAACATTGATTACACAAAGATCCTCATCTATGACAACTTCTGAAGCACAAATAACTTCTGAAACATCAAAAGTTACTCAAATGGTCACACATGAGTTCAGTTCCTCGCTTACAACTTTATCTAAAACTGTTTCCACCATGAATAATACAACTCCTTCTTCTAAGACAGAAATAACATCAAGATCATCCACAGTCTTAGTAAAATCCACCCCCCTTCAGGAAGCAACAATCACACAATTGAGAAACTTCTCAACAACAACAAAGCAGCCGACATCTTTGCTTCCTCCAGAATCCCAAAGTCTCTCAGGAGTTTCTACACCTACAACATCATTAACTCCAAGCTCCTCTAATTCATCACTCTCAAGAAAACCAACCTCAGAGACAGCCCCTACCATGTTAACTACTAATACTACTCAAACATTTTCATCTTTTCAAACTAATACTACCCAGATGACAAACTCCAGCATTACAAATCAATCTTCTGTGACCCATCCCATGAAAACGTCTACTCGTGCAACAACAGTAACAAGGCAGACGTCATTATCAAAGTCTACATCAAAATCAGTTACTTCTTCCACCACAACTCCACCAAGTAATCACACAACTGTGGGGAAAAACTCAACATCTGCAACAAACAGCACATCAATAACTACAACCACTGTAAAGACATCTACACCAGTTACAACTATTGAAGGTTCCACACCTGCAGACTGCAAAAGTGACGAAAACCAAAAGTGCTCCTATATCAATAAAACATGTACTTGTACTTGTACCCATCTTTACACAGGCAGCAAATGTGAATATGGCCAGAATCAGACCGCAGTCACTATAGGTAAGGTGTAAAGATGTATCATTTTTTTCAATAATATTCCCCAATTGTATTTTGCTTAAAATCATTCATTCACCAATCATTTATGGCTTTCAAGGCTTGAAAAAAGCAGGTGTTTGTGCTAGTGCAAATGCACCGAACTGAGGGAATGGTTGCAAACAGCCATGTCATAAAGGTACACTGGTAACGGGTAAAATAAACCTATACTAAGGGAACATATAATCTGCTGACCTACAGTAATTCTAAAGAATGCTAATTGCCTGATCTTTTGGTTTCAGTAATTTTAGCTACTAAAACAAGCACGCAGCTAAATTGTGCCATGTGTGTTGCATGTTGCAAGAATAGTATAGACAAAGGATTAGAACGCCAACCTGGTAAATTCGATTTTTAAGAACCAGGTCAGCAATGACAGCTTGCATTAGTTCTTCGTTCATGTCCACTTTAAAGCAAAACTTTAGCAAAAAAACTTTTATTTTGTTTTGGACGGAGCTTTTGATGTTTTGATTGCTGTCTAATTGTATAAAGAAAAAAGATTCTAATTTTGGGTTTATGGATTATTTTTTTCAGATAAAACCCAAGCACCAAAAAGATTTGTCTATGCAGAAATCAGTTTACAAAAGACGTTTACAGAAGCCTTATTAAACTCGTCATCCGAGGAGTACAAGGCCCTTGAAAGTAGCTTGATAAAGGCTGTAAGTATGGCATTATTCATGTATTGCTATTGATACTACTGTGTATATTCTTGTAAATAAAGTAAAACTCAACGTTAAAAACGTAACCCATAGTTACTAAAATAGGCAGTTACAAAGCAATAGGCCTATAGTCTGGTGTCGTCACTTGCAGAAAGTCATCTCCATTACTTGATGTCATTGCTCTTATGTCCTAATTAATGACTAGTTTCATTCAATAAACTTATTGTAAACCCAAGGAGTCTTGGACACATCCCCGGGGTCTAAGTTGGACCCTGTTCGCAGTATGGCAGCACATAATGTTTCCAGGAACCAACCTGCTGATGTCCCGTGAGCCAAAAAAGACAGGCCAAGAGATTGCTGGATTAAGATTGTATTATGAAATTTTAAAAAAGGGCAGAAGGTGTGAGGGATTCCTTTGTTTTCCAAAGTCCATTAAGTAATTGAATGCAACCAGCAGCTGGACTTGAAATTTGCTCAAATATTTCTGATAAAAAATGTAAAAAAGAAGAAAGGAGTTTTGTTTTTCGTTTTGTGTGTTACCAAATATATATATATTGTGGAATTGATAAAGCAAAAAAAAGCAAAATAATTGCTTTTGCTTTATCAATCTCATGTTGTAATTATGTGAATAATTCTCTGTATATATATATATTTTTTTTTTTTTTTTCCACTTTGGCCACACACAAAACCGCTCCATTCTTTCTTTTCTTTTTTACGTTTTTGATTTAATATTTAAGGAGGTGGCCTCCTATCTACTCACAAACATTTCTACTCTTTGTTCCAATGTTTCCCAACCCTCACTCATAGAAGCCCTGATAAAGGGAGATCGTTTAACCCCCAGAACACGCATGATTGTTTTTTTATGGCAAGTAAAAAATGAACTGTACTGGACTTCCAACCACAAACCTGATTTTCTATTCATTCTACCATACATGCTACTGTAATTCTAAGACCTTCTCTTCAAGCCAATCAAATCTTTAAGAGCAACCATGACTAAAATATCAATGAGATCTGATCAACAACAATAACGACCAAAGTCCTGATCCAGCATTCCACCAACATCTAACATACAATGAAGTGACTTCTAAATAAGATATCCCCATTCCAAAATTTAACTGATGAGTGTTCTAGTTTACAAAATCGTGGTCCTGTAATGAAAAGTTTGTCCTAATACAAATGTGCAATATAAAATTTATAAACTGATGTTAACAAAACATTGCATAGGTCATGGAATTAAAGCTGTTCTAACACAATGTTGTATCTGCATTCACAGCTAAGAAGCATATTTCAGAAAGTTGCACCTGGTTTTGTTGTGGATGTTGTAATTAACAGCTTCAGGTAATGTAAAAAATGTAATTCTAATTGTTTTAGTTTGCAAAAGAGTTTGTGTAAATTTTGTGGAGCTGTCATTAAAAAAAAATTGGACAGAACATTTTTGGTGTCAGTAAAAGAAGTTTGGAGGAGCTGGCAACCTATGAGAAACTAATGTACTGTATGGATGTGATGTAGTTAACTTTATTTGATGTAGAGATGATTATCATCCAGCATGTATGGTTGTGCTCATCTCGGGCAAAAATCTGACAATGTGTACAATGGTCCCCTGACGTCACCCATCAATCTGCCAGGGTGGCTTGGTTTAGTAAGACTGATTGGGAATGACTGCTGTGTATTTCAATGAAGGAATGCTGCTCGCTTGTCTTCCCCTCTTACTCTCTCTATAGAGTTTAAGGGCACTATGTGTACAGAGCTCGTTCCTGAATCATAAACGATCATTTTCAGCAACCATCGTCTGATGTCCATTGGATATCTATACAGGTCTTTAGAGCGGAAGGGCCAATGTATAGGTTTCTTGCAGCCTGTGTACTTTTTACAAAAATTCTACATTACTTTAGGTGAGAGAAAGCCTTCCAGTTGCAAGGTATACTTGTCACTCCTGCAGGCCTTCTCTTAGCTTCCCTAGCCTCTCTCGACATATCATTGGTCACTGGCACTCTAAGGGAATCAGATACCAGGCAGGACCAGCAGTCCTGCATTGAAAGTGAGAACACTGATGGTCTGCCCACAACAAAGCGCATGGGGAAAAGAATGGCGGCTGATGGGCTCATTTACCTCCCATATTCAGAACATTTCCAGATCCTGTAACTGTTACCTACACAACATCTCCAAAATCCGCCTCTACCTAACCCCAGAGCCAACCAAATTCCTTGTACACGCTCTTATCATTTCTCGTCTGGACTACTGTAACCTCCTCCTCTCTAGTATTCCATGAACCCGACTCGCTCCTCTACAATCTATTATGAATGCTGCAGCCTGACTTCCATCCTTTCCACCGCTCCTCTTCTGCTGCATCTCTTTGTAGTTCTCGTCATTGGCTTCCATTTCAACTGAGAATCAAATTCAAGTTCATGTGCTTTGCTTTCAAATCCCTCTACAGCTCTTGTCCCACTTACCTTTCTGACCTGGTAATAAAAATACTACCTCAGCCATTTTCTCCGCTCCTCCAAGCACTCCCACCTCCTAGATTGTAAGCTCTTCTGGACAGGGTATTTTCCTCCTGTGTCACTGTCTGTATTCATCTATCATTTGCAACCCCTATTTAATGCACAGCGCTGCGTAATATGTTGGCACTTTATAAATCCTGTTTACTATTAATATTAATAATACTATTGGGTAATTGAGGGATAAGTTAAAAGAAAACTGCCTTTTCTTTTCCATCTGGACAAAAAATGAGCATGTAACCCCTGCAGCATAAATGACTCCTAACTTTCAACTTTGTTTTTGCAGAAAAGGAAGTGTGATTGTAAATAGTACGGCATCCTATGAATACCCCAATAATCAGACAGGCATTAACTTTTTAAACAACGATTTGGATAAAGCAGTGAACAACTCCTTAGTGGAAGCAATGACAACTATCAGCCAAGCAGTAAATGCCAGTGCATCGGTGTACAATTTAACTATTTCTCCTGTGAATATAAGGCGTAAGTGTCTTTGTAAATGAAAATAATTATTATTATAGGCTGAATGCTGGTATCTCATATATCTATTGAACACTCTACATATCTACAAGTCTGTCAGATTTGCTGCACAAACCTGAACTCCAGGCACATATTAAATAAAGACAAACAAATACAGCCAATTATTTATAAATTGATTTTCTTGTAGATGGCAAGAGGGGAAAAAATTTCTACTCTACTTAACATTTTTTTTAAGATGAGTGAGGGAGAAAAAACAAAACATAAGTCTCTCTCTCTCTATATATATATTTTTGTGTTATGCTTTCTATTCCATTAATTTGTCCCTAACGTTTACAGAGGTAGAAGAGCTTAAGGACTATGTCATTTGTGCTTTGAGCTACGCCGGGTATGAAGTCACCTGCAACAACATGACCTGTTACTGTACTGGGCCATGCTTCAATACCCCAGGCTACTGCAATTACAACGGTGAATGCCACAATGCAATAAACGGCTCCATATGCGAGTAAGTTGTATGTCTATAGCAAAATCCCGGTAAAATATTGTAATGCATTGATTCTGTATGGATGAGTTTATTATCTGTTTACATCGGGAGACAAAATAACAGGGTGTCTTTAGTGATTTTTCAGCACTGCGTAATATGTTGGTGATATATAAATACTGTTTAATAATAATCAAAATAATAATATTAATATTAATAGTGAACCTGTCAGTCAACTGAAACTGTAAAAAGTAAAAAAATATCTTGCTTGAGAACAGGCACCACCACATCAATATTATTATCGGTATTAGCCAGGAGATGAATGTAAACTCTAACAATAAACTTATATTTCCTACCTTTAGGTCTGTCAAATTTACAGTTCAAAGCTTTTTGTTATATCTGTTCAATAAATGCAAAAGTGACCTGTTGATCTTGGCAGCAATACAATGCTGTCCTTTGTCTTGTTTACACTTCCTGTGTTGCATCTAACCAGCTCTCAGAGTTCCTAAAACAGACTACAAAATACTTTAGATTTTAGTTCAGAAATGAACATGTTTGGAGCTTTCTGGAAGATCATCAGAAATTTTGATAGTTCCAAAGGGTTTTGCTTTTGAATACACATATATAGATTGCCAAAACCCACTTGAAGTAAGATAAAAGGAGGTCAACTGCAAGTCATCTACACATGTCAATGCAGTAGGTTCTAAAACTGATGTTGTTTACACAAGCACAAAGCCTATCAACAAGTCTTTAAAGGGTTAAACAGGGAAATGAGCATATATTGAGATATGTTAAATATAGGTTTTTCATTTGACATTTGCTTCATTTATTTAGATGCTACAAGTCTGATTTCTACCAGTTCAGAGGCAAACAGTGTGAAATCTATGAAAGAACCTCTGGATTTTATGGACTGTTGTTTGGCATCATCATTGGTGTCCTTCTTCTTCTCATCGTCATTATCTTTGCAGTCATAATCTACAGAAGAAAAAGAATGTTCATGTACGTATCCTGCAAAACACAAAGAGGTGGATGGGGGAGAAGGGAACAATCCTAATGGTTTGGTAATGGAAAAAGGGGAAAAGGAGTAGCAAAAAGAAAACTGGAGTTTCTCTGTTCTCTAAATAAATATAATAAATTACATTCTGTAATAAATATTTTTCATTGTTCTGTAGTTGGAATGCAGACAGACGCGACTCAAAAACATGGTTTACATATGATGAAGAGCGATCAAACTTCCAGCACACCGGTAAGAAGAATCACGTGTCTATTTTCTGACCAGTCAGATAATTTAATGTTATCTGTTTTTCAATAAAATTAAAGACTAGATGTGTTCAGGAGATTAGGACCAAAGATACTTACTGACGCTAGATAACTGTTCCTCAAAATTGATGATTTTCAATTAATGAGCATTCACAAATATTGACATATCAGCCCACAATGCAGTACACAATGCGATCGTTCACAGACCTCAGCAGACTGTTGTAGTCACTGCAGCTGCAATCATTTGAAGATCACTTGCTACTGGCCAGAAGTAGCAATGTGCATGATCCCTAGTTGGATAACAACTAGGGATGAGCGAGCAAGAATATTAGGTTCGATCTTGCTTACCGAAAATGTAAGCGAGAACGACCTTCTGATTCTCCAAGAGGTCGAGCTCTCGACAAACAGGAGGATTTCCAGGGCAGCATCATGCAGCCCTGAAAATCCTCTTCTATCCCCGGGCACTAGAAGTTAATTAACCTTTAGTGCCCGGGGATTGCACACTCTTCTCAATGAATGCAGCCACAGCTGCACAGCAGAACAAATTTATCAGGATCAGTGGACAAGACAAAAGTGAGCCACCATACAGAAATGATCCCCCTGCCAGTAATACATTTTGGCTGCTGTGAGTACCCCCCAGGTACCTGAGGAGGGTCTGGAGCTGCTCCTGCAGTGGCATAATTTGCATCTTCTTATGTCTACCTCTGATCAGGATGGATTATTGAACTTGAAAATTATTACAAATGGCCATTTTTTATATTGTTGGACAATTTTTTAATGAACAGCAATCTAAAGATATGCCAGTAAATGTTTATTGTGAATGATAATAATCCAATGTGTGTATGCAGTTTGAAAGTGTCCTTTTGCTGTCCCACCTAACACAACCTATGTGCTCATATCACAGCTCACTAGCTGTCAAAACTCTGTAAAAAATCTACTTTACCTGACAAGGGGCCTAATTTATCAATGAAATCCGCGCTCGCTGGTCGCTCGTACTTTCGCGCCGTTATATCGAGCCGGTTTACCGCGGGCTGGAGTCATATGCGCTCGTTCAGTCGCATCTCACTGCCAAGCCGGCTGATTGCCTTCATAACAAAATGGGCAATAGGGGTCGCACATCTGCCAATTAAGGCGATTAGATTTCAGCTGCGCGATTGGTGAGATCATAGCAATTAATTAGCACGCACCTGCTCTCTGTTCTGTGCTTATTTACAGTCCTTTACAGGTCAATTAGAATCTTTAATGCTTCATTAGATTTCAGCTGCGGGCTAAGGGTAATATGTGTGCCATTAGAAAAAATGATTTTTTAGGGGAACAGTGACTTTTAATGCAAGCTCGCCAGTGTAAAGCTGCCGGAGATGCGCGGTTCGGATCGCGAATACGAATGCGCGAGCGAGCTTCCGATTTTGCTTGATGAATCAGCCTCAAAGTCTCAATTGGCCTGAATACAATAAAATGCCTTTTATCCACTTGTCTAAAGTTTCAATTCTGTCGCTGAGGAAGGCCTCCTAGCTTAGTTAAACATAGATTAGATGAACCGTTAGAGATATAAGGGAGATTAGGGTAGCTGACAATAATAAATCTGCCAAGCTTCATTTGAAAATGTAATTGCTAGAATATTATGTATGTTATCACTAACAAGTGACACTACAGCAACACAATTCAGCAGATTTATTTCTCATAGATATGGACTAATAGGAATGTTAAGAGCAAGGCAGTCCTTAATTTCTGCTTACTTGTTTTATCTTTCAAGCCAGTGTTTTAACTTTCATTGTCCCTCTAAACTTGCTAAAAATCCAACTACTCCTGAAGAGTCAATTTCCTGGCAAGGCCCCTTCCCACCTTACATTCCATCGCTCTTTCCTCTGGAAGGAATGTCTAAATGCTAGGTTGGCCCAGCTCTTCTATTCCTACCCTTACTTTCTTACATAACCTGTTATGTGCAGCTATTGGAGAAGGTAAGTGAAACACTAAAAAGTGTCACCTGAGTCCTTTGAGGTTGATCCAACCATCACATGGCTTCCAATAGCAGCCACAATGCTTATGGATATTGTTGAAATTAATTATTTGGTGATAGGGTCTCTTTAACGATGAAATCATTATCAATGATATTAATACATTCTTATGTTTTTTTCATTGAAATATTGCAGATATGGATGCTTGGGCTAGAGCTTGCATGACAAAGCTTTCACCAAAAAGTGGAAAATATGGCTTGGAAAATCCCTATGAGAACTTGTCTTCGGGAACCTACCAACCAAAACTGGAGACTGTAGACACCACCCAACCGGTAAATATGGTTACTGTAAGGGATTTAGCTGTGAAAGATAGTCATTTATTCCATGGGACAGCTGCTTAGGCAGGGCTTCCCATGCCTCCCAGGGAACCAGTGCAAGACGATGAAAGTTTCACAACAAGAATCAAGTACACGTGTTTTCAGGCTCTCAATCACAGCCCAGTCATTTGGACCTTACAAAGAGAGCCATGAGAATTATTTGGTGGAAGATTTATGCATGACATCCAGACAATGACATGAAGTTTAAATTTAGCTAGGTGAAGCATCAACCAAAGTAAATACAGTGGCACCTTGTTATAAGTCCTTAATCCGCTCCTGATCCTTGGATTTATACCAAACAGGACTTATACACAACACATTTTTCCCATAAAGGAAAATGATTAATCTGTGCCCATGATAAAAAAATCCTATTGGTTTTGGCATATAATACATTGATGGGGTTGTACAGAATAATTTAAACACTGCTGAATACTAAAGTACATAAATACAAAAGCAATTAGATGAAAATTTAACTTTACTTTACCTTGCTGAGAGGTGTTGAGTACCTACTAGGATGGTGCTGAGAAGGGGGGAAGAAGGTGTTAAGTTAAGATGTTAAGAGATTTATAGTGCGGGTTGTTCAATGAATGGTAGCAAATGACGTTCTGACGCTCGTGGGCAGTCGTGGCTTTGTCTTGAGAGAGGTAAATAAGTGTAGCGCGCGCTGTTGTGACTCATTTTGACCCATACAAGTTCTAGCACAAAGGTTGTATACCAAGTAAAGGTTGTATACCAAGCAAGATTTTTCGTGTCCAAACAGGACATACACACTTATACCAAGTTGGACTTATTCCAAAGTGGTCTTAAACCAAGGTACCACTGTATATGGCTAAACAACTATGCGTATTGGTTTATTTTCCCTAATACATATTTAAGCCCCAACGTCTCATACTTGACAGGCATAGGGCTAGACCCCATTTTGTCACTGATTTGTGGAAGGTCCGATGGTGGCCCACATGTTTTTCTAGGGAATAAAATAAACCAGACACCCACCACTTATACAACTATTTAAATGAAATACTTCTCTGACTTGTTTGGCTTTTTGTAAAGATTTATTCTTGAGCTGATGAGCTACGTGAACAGGCTATATTCAGATGGGTGGTTATTCCCATAGGTACAGCTGTGCTTTACCATTTTAAACCAGCACTGTGATGCCCAGTTATCACTGAAAGCAATGGGAATGGGCAGGCAGATGAAGGCAGTGAGTTGAATGAGAACACTTTCCAACTACGTTGACAAGCATTTGCAAGAAATTGCAAATCAGTTGAAAGTGCTCTGAAGGATAGAAAATGACCCATGATCATTTTGGACACATGGCTAGAGATCCACAACTGCTTACTGGAGTGTTTTATGTCAATACCTCCTCAACACGTCTCATGGATGCATAGTGGTTGAAATTGAGCACCTGGAAATCTGCAAACACACATTTTACAGTCCAAGTATTCCATTACAGTTTTAAAAGAAGAACTAAACTTTTTGTTTTCTTCCACAGTTTAAGATTAAAAGGCCAGAAGTGATCAGACCAAACATGCAACCTACGTGAACGTAATTTATCCTACAAATGTCACTATCCCATGTGGTGCTCAGCAACAAAGTCCATTGAATGACATCATAATGGGAATCATGAACTTGAAAAGAAAAGTTGGCTTCCCAATAATTCTCGGGACCTCATCGAAACTGAAGACGTTTGAAAAATTTAGCTTCCTGTTTAGAAATTCCATTGAAGATCACTGCCCTTAGCCTCTTTATTGCTAAAAATGACTGTAATTCCTATTTATCAGTTTTTTATAAAGTATATATTTGTACACATAATTATAAATCTATATAGTTTAGCCATAGTTGAATAATATATGCAGTATACATGCACTTTACCGCTTTTCTCATCTCAGTTCAAGTCTACAGCAATAGTTTCCGATATAGTCTTCTGCGTTGTAAATGTCATATTCTGTAGTAATCATTTGCAGTTATTAATTCAGCAAAAAATCTGATTTTGATGTCTGCCATTGGGGTGCCCACTAGATCAGGAAATTACAAATGAATATAGGAAATAAGAGAATGATAATACACCACAGCAAGTAAAATAAATACAGTACGTAATTATTTTTTATGGAAAAGATTACATGATATTACCCATAAAGCAACTTGTGTTTTATTAAACAATTAATGGACAGCAGCACGTAACTGACCAATGGTTTTTTGCTATTTATACTGTAAATTTAAAGCACTGATTTGCACATTTTTTACTCCTAATTCTTTAAAATGTATTTTTCATATTAGTAAGTTATTCTTTGATATTGCAATAAATATATATATATTATGCATTGTAAAATGAACAAAACTTGTTCTGTATGCACTCTTATCTTTTGGCTGCTTTTGATTGTAAAGTACACTTTTGTACAACTTGCGGTATGAAGTATAGTTTCTTAGGGAAGTTATACTGAATTTGTTTCATTCTGGTGTCTATATATTGTATATTGACATCAGAATATATATATATATATATATATATATATATATATATATATATATATATATATGTTCATTATATCGTAAAGAAATGGATATAGGTTTACGCCAGATGACAATGCTTGAAAAAAAACAATGAAAATATTAAATAAATATGTATACCTCATTATAAAAAAACTGATGTATGTGTGTTTAAAAATTTGTTGATAAGATAGTAGTATTCTCAGTAGTCAGATGCAGCGAAAATTTAAATTTAAAAAACATTTTAGAAATGTAACCTTCAAAGAAGATCTGTATATGTACAATTACAAATAAAAAAAACTAAGGACCAAATCAATCCTAATGTTTATAGCTGTGCCTTGCCCCCGTTTCCGCAAAGCATGAAAAGAATCCCCTACCCCAACCCATTATTCTCACAATGATAGCATTTATCCATAACTCCCTGTGACCATTTTCAATTACAGTGTTCAGATCTAGCAGAAAATTATCCCATGATTTCACCTTGGCACATTCTCATGACTGGGTTAGTACCATCATTATCCCCAGGGACACCTACATTAGTCGTTTCAGGGCAACGTCATCATGACTGCTATCCCAAAGCACCTACAAATACAGCAACGGGCTAAAATGCACTCTGATGGGACCCACAGTGATCAACTTTCACAGAATGCTAAGACGTGATGATGTCACCCATGTCTCCCCCGCCAGGACTAAGTTTTGTTTTTTTTTGTTTGTTTTTTTAGCTAATTCTGTTTTTTGTGATGAGGGGGTGGGCGGTCAAGTGGATCTTCCATTTTTTAATTGAGAGTCTTATTTAAAATAAATATATATAACACTGCACAACAACGATTTTGCTACTCAGAGTAACACATGTTATTTACATGATATCGAGTGTGCTGATTCCAAATCTGAATCAGAATTTGCCTATCACGTACCAATTTTAAGTTATGGACATGCTATAGCTGTTCAAAAGGTCGGTAATTGGGTAATATATTTTTACATGGGAACATTATAACAGTTGCAGCTACCACTATGCCTGCTACCGCTGAATCACGTCCCCTGGTGGTATGCATGTTCCAGCAACGGCTGGGCATGTCTGGGCAAGTCAGTAAGCTAACATCAGAAATTGGTATATAAGGCAAAATGGACCAAGAGCTTGTCTCTAGTGCAAAACCATCTTATTGGATAGTGCAGCTAGGCCATAGTGAGTCTGTTTTGAGCTAAAAATGAGTAGGCGCAGCTGTGTTAATAAACCGGAAAATGTTTGCTACATTTGTGGCAAATATACCCCCCTGTGATCAACGCAAGAACCTAACCAAGAGTAAGTAAGTTTGCTTACAAGTATTACTTTGGATGTGAAATTGGAGACCAGGATAAAAGCTGGGCACCTCAAATCTGCTGTTTGGTGTGTTACGTTGGCCTAACACAATGATTGAATTGGAAAAGGTAAAAAATGCCTTTTGCTGTGCCTATGGTGTGAGCCAAAAGACCATTACGCGGACTGCTACTTCTGTATGAATAAAATTGGTGAGTTTTTGAAGAAGACTAAGTCAAAAATCGTCTGTCCTGATTGTGAATCTGCTCTGAAGCCAGTGCCACATGATGCAGAGAATCCAGTGCCAGTCCCTCCTGTCTGTTGTTACTGACAGTGACATCTCAGATTGGGAACAGGAGGAGGATGTCGATGTTAATGAATGTTATGAACCCCAATTTGAACAGGGTAAGCCACATTTTGTAAGCCAATCAGATTTAGATAATCTAGTAAGAACCTGTCTTTGTCAAAAGTGAAGTCTGAACTGTTAGCCTCCAGATTAAAGGAGTGGAATTTGCAACAAAAAGGAACAACAACTTCACATTTTCGTGATTGTCACACAAAGTTCGCAGGTAATTACATGCTGGAAAACTACATTTGCTTCTGTACCGATGTGAGTGGTGATAGAGTTAGGTTGCGAATACATACCAGAGCAGTGGAGATTGTTCATAGACTCGACCAAAGCAAGTTTGAAAGCTGTATTGCTGCATAAAGGTAAAAAACCTTCTGTTCCTCTTGCTCATGCCGAGGGAATAAAAGTGACATACGAATCCATGGAGGTCATTTTGAAATTGATAACTAGGTGTATAAGGTGGTGGCACTCCTTCCCAGCCTGAAATTAGGATATACAAAATATTTGTGCTTTCTGTGCTGTGGAACAGTAGTGATGACAGCAACCAATAGAATGTGAAAGAATGGCCACCCAGACCTGAACACACTATTGGCCAGTAAAGCATAAATCACTCATTGATCTACAGAAAGTTTACCTCCTGCCACTTCATATTAAACTTAGATTAATGAAAAATGTTGTCCCTGCAATGGATCGTGTTAGGATGTTAGGGGTTTTTCCGTATCTAAAGAATAAGTTTGGAAAAGTTATAACAGATGCTAAACTTAAAGCAGGCATTTTTGTTGGTCTCCAAATCCGCAATTTGATGCATGATGCCACATTCAGAGACAAACTCAACCCACTTGAACTTGCTGCTTGGTATTGATCTGTGCTAGTTGCACAAAAACCAGGGAGCTGAAAACCATGCTGAACTCATAAACAACATGCTAATAGCATACCATCAACTTGGCTGCGGTATGTCACTTAAAATTATTTCTTTCCCTATTATTCCCATCTGGACTTCTTTCCACAAAATTTGGGTGATGAATTTCTGTGATATAAACAAGATATCGAGGTCGGTGCAACCCCACGATGGACAACTACTGCTGGTTTCTGCAACGGGAGACAGCGGAGAGCCACAAATGCAAAAGCAAGTGCCTGAAACACTTTTGAAGTGTACATGTGTATTGAACAAGTGACAAGGTGAATTATGTATAAATGTATATGTTGTTGCAACATAAAACTATGTTTTTGTAATGTCATGGAACTATGAGGCAAAAGTTAGTTATGTATACAGATTACATAGTAACTGCGAAACGAGAGAAAGTAGCTAATTGCGTCTATGAGTATAATTCACTTAGGATCCTGATGTCCTAGGCAGAATCAGACTTCAGATTTTGATTCAGAGCACTTGGTTTAGTATAGGACACATGGATTAGACCAAGTAGCAGACAACATTTATTTTTTGTGATGCATTGAATTTGCCTTGTTACATTTTGTGCACTAATATAAAAGTAAAACTATACCTAGGATATATAGAGGCTGAAACTGCTGCCCTCCACTTATATTACATGCCTCACAAGTTTGCAGATATGGGGTCCCCCTCTCACTGTGACGTTCCTGATCTGCATGCTTTTTCTGTGTCAGATCTCAAGCGCACACCAAATCCATCCTAAACAAACATTCACAAAAAAGGGTAAGAATAAAGGAATACCGAGAATATTACCACAATACATCAGATTTTTTTTATTTAATGTGTATGTGGACAATTATATAATACCATTTTATTCAAGCATATATAGGAGTAAGGTCTGTGGTTCATACTACATAAAACATTACAGTGTATTTTCATATATTTTGTACAGTACATAGACAAGGCACAAATTTATATTTTATTTAAGGAAAATGTGCTTTTGCTTGAATGAATAGAGGAGGTGTATCTCCTCAATGTATCTTTGCAGTACCACAGAAAATTGACTGGAAGTTGGTGGTAAACTGGCAAGCAGTTAAGCAGTTTACAGTGAAAATGTAAAAAGGAAAGTATACCAACATAATTTTCTGTTTACTGAAAGATAACTATTCGATGACAGAGATATTATTTTTTTTGTGGTGGAAAAACGTGCAGTCAGCTGCTCCCAGATGCATTGCAAACTGTTGCTATTTGGCCAGGAGAAGCAAGCAGCATTGCAGGTATCAGATCTGTACAAGTTGTCCTTGCAGTTGCAAAGCAACTGCATGGTCAGAAGCAGCTTGTCATTTCCAGGAACTGCAGCTGCTGTAATGTATGCACATTGTATAATGTATGCACTCCCATTCAGTTGAATGACAGCAGTTGGTCCTGTAGTAGAACACTGCGATCAACAGCAAAGTTCAAAATTGAAGCCATTAATGTGAGAGAATAATTCTCCATTAGTCCTTTTATCTACAGAAAATAAGATGCCCTATTCAATCCCATTCGTGCACTTGTAAGAAGGTGAGGAGGGATTCGTATGGGGAATATAGTTTACAATATTGATTTTCGCAGACACACTGATATATGATAATTAACAACATCTGAGAAAAAAGAATTTGGGACTACCATAGCCATTTTTCGAGAGAATAGAGATGACTGGATATATAATACATCCTGATATCCAGGAAAGGTGACTTGTCAATGGTCCCTGACTGTGTTTTATACAGGGGACTCTTTAATAGGAATTAATGATGATTACACCTTAATTTTAGATATATGTAAAATATAAAGCAGCTTTTTAGGTGTAATTAATTTCTTCAATTTAAAGAACTTGGTTTCAGTGTATAGTTGTAATTACATATGTAATTACAACTATACACTGTATAGTTGATGGTATAGTTGACATATGTTCATGGGGGCACATATATTTACTTATTTACTGTCTGTGCTGTTTTTTGGCAGCACTACACAATATTATCGCTTTACTGCTCCCTCTAAGTCAGCCGACTCATTTAAAGTAATGCACAGCCTGTGTTGCTTATATGTCACTTAAGCAGCTGGAAGGAGGGAATGGAGACTGAGGGAGTCTAATGCAGATTTCCTTTTAATAGCTATGCTAAAATTTATTACAGTAAAAAAACAGGGACACAGCATGTAAAAAATATCACATTGAAAATTTATGTAAACACTACAGTAATTACTGAAGATTTGGTCTCATTGAAAACACATAATAATTTCCCTTGTAGGGGACACAACAGGATAGAAAGTTTGGAAATGCTGCTGCTGACTAGAAACTGAACATTCTAGGTCTGAGCTCTTCTTTATTATTTGGTCAGTTACCCTGAGCAGCAACAAGTATATGCGTATGTATATAACCTATTGGATACCTAGCACTTTGATAAGTCAGCTTTGATGGCCCCCATCATGTTCCCACCAATGAACGTGTGAAGCCAGCAATATCAATTCTCGTTTATGTTCACAACGCAGTTCTCTTTCCTTGATCTCTCAGCGTGAAACACCAACAGGTGACTGCGAAGAGTATCATCTGGGCCGGTTACAATACGAGACGGATCGTTATTCTGTGGAAAGAACAATCAGAATATGAAGCAATTCTATACAAATATACTTTGTGCATTTAATGAACTCAATGCAATGCTCAGTGAGGTACATGTCAGGGTGTATGCTGTCTCAATGTAAAGTACTCAAATACCTAATATCCATCTAGAAATAATATCTATATTTTACATTTAATTTGATAGGTATTTATCATGGCGCTATGAACATAACCTCCACTGCTGTCCCTCAGGGTTTTGCCATTATGTGCAAATATGGAGATAATTTGCACATTGTGGTACAATAAACTGCCACAGCACGGTCCACCCCTTGGTCCCCAGCTATTATGTCCTTTGTCACTTCATCATGGCCACTTCATGTTTTTTGGGTCTTCTTCTAAATATAATGTCATGGATGGCACGGCATGGAATTTTGACAAGCCTGTACAATGACAGTTCCACATGCCAGTCATGACTATTTTGTTAAGTGGAGTTTTCTTCTGCTTGACATAACGTTTGTTAAAAACAAAAAACCCATCTACCATTTTATAAAAACATAAATGGTATTACTGGTTGTTGGGACACAAGCTTCATGACTTTCTGCAGGTAAATCAATATCCAATGACACCAACTGGATGAGCGTGATGACCAGATGCTTGCTTGGTGTGCCCACCACAATGGGAAAAGGGGAATAAACTGAGGCTATGCTGTCACATTACCACTTGTCGTTTTGACTTCGTGTTTCCTTGTTTACCCAGAATTTAGTCTTATGAATACTTACAGCAACAGCAGAAATAAAGGCTTTAATGAGATAGTAGTCAGCTCCATCATGACCTCCCAGATACGGAGGAGTAAAAGCATTCTTTCTTGGTGGATGTGTGATTTCCTCCATCGTAAGAAATTTGTTTACTACGATGGGTCCCCTTCCTTCATGACGCAGTTCACCCTTTAATAGAAAACATTATGGATAATTATAAATCACAAAAAGGAAATAAAAGTGTTAGTTTTACATAACAAACAATTTTGCCAGAAATATTCACCTCTTCCCCGATGCCTGCCAATTTATTTTAGCCACTACAGTTGGGAAGCTGTGCCTGTGTTCCAATGGAAGTGTTGGGGTGACCCCTGATTGTACAGACTTGCCAGTAAGAAGAGTAGGGATCCAACTGCTGCTGTCCCTACACATCCAGTTCTTTGCAGACACAAAAATTAGGGGCAGGGAAGAAATTAAACAAAAATTGCTATTTATTATATCTTCCTTAATGTGGACCTAAACTCAAAAAAAGTGAAGATTTGGTATGTTACAGAGAACACAACAAATTTTGTAGAGAAAGGGGGGAGGGAGAAGGAGGAAGGGGAGAAAAGAAAGTACTGTATTTGGTTTGTCAATTTATGCCAAGCCTGGGTATAGTATACCAATAATAATAAAGAGAAGAAAGACGGCTTTTTTTTGGCAAAATTTATACATTTAGTTTACTTCTTCGTGTTTTAAAGTCACATAATTTTCAACTTGATACATAGTAATGTGTATGTACATAAGGATACACAACAAAAACTGTTCAATAAATTTCTCAAATAATATATAAGGTTGAGTTGTACAGTACTTTTTCACGAGGTTTTGTCTCGGTCCCAACGCGTTTCACCTTACTGGCTTATATTGAGACTTTAAATTGATAGTACTGAGATAGTGGTGTTATCATGTATGATTGTTTATACACTTGTCCTGGGCTGGCGTTCTTGTAATATTGTGATATTTTGGGTTTCACATATTTTCTTAGAGTGGTTTTTAAATTAGAAGACAGTGTGGGTGTAATTTCTTCTTCTTGGATAATGTTTGATGTTGAACTCACTGAGATGTGATAATCAATCAGTGCCAGGGTATGGAATAATTTTGTATATAATAGGTGTTTAAATATGGTGTAATTACCCCTCAGTTCCCCAATAGCGAAAAAGATGGTAATAGAAGGGTAAATTCCAATGTGGTGGGTTTTGGAGTGATATCAAAAAGTGTTGCTGGATAGTGGTTATGGCGTATTGTCAGCGGGAAACGAGACAAAATCTCTGCGATAAAGTACTGTACAACTCAACCTTATATATTATTTGAGAAATTTATTGAACAGTTTGTGTTGTGTATCCTTATATACATACACATTACTATGTATCAAGTTGAAAATTCTGTGACTTTATAACATGAAGAAGTAAACTAAATGTATACATTTTGCCAAAAAGCCGTCTTTCTTCTTCTATTTATTACAGAGAACATCCAGAAATCTTAATTGTGCCAACAGCCTCAAAAATGTATAGCCTGAGATCATCTAAGGCAGCGGTCCCCAACCACCGGGCCGCGGCCCACTACCGGTCCGCGGCGGTGTTTTCAGTGGGCCGCGAGTACATGATCCATTATTGAAAACGAAGCGGCACCCAACCACCATCCGCGG
>NC_092868.1:47090284-47092660 GCF_032062135.1 Pyxicephalus adspersus
TCCTCAGAGAAATTTCCTTCCGTGAAACCTGTCCCTGGGACCAAAAAGGTTGGGGACCGCTGATCTAAGGCACTTGAGAGCCTTCAGTACACAAATATCTGTGCTTCTGTTACATTTATTCTGAGAATTTGTACTTCTTCTACCTTCTACTGCTTCTTAAAGATTCCAAAAAATTGCAGAAGAGATAGGCAATGTTCCCTTTGCAATAAAATAAAACTTACCTGACTGTTCACAATCTTCTTTTGTAGATACAATGGGCTGTACATGCCCAGCTTAGTGCACTATGCTGGGATATGTTGTATACACACATTCCCTGGGGCTGCTGGGACTGAATGAACTTACAAATGAGTTTCATCACCCTGACCTAGCCGATAAAGATGGCTGAAGATCTGACATTTGGAAGAGGAGCAGAGGAAGATGGTGGCACCCATGACAGAGCAAAGACAAGTGAGTGTACTAGTATGATGACTCTTCTGTCCTAGGTGTATGAGCAGATGAGGGTGGAATGCATGTGCTAGGGACCTTAGAACATGAACTCGATGTTATGAAAGAAGAGACTAATGTTAGGGCTACTTTCCGACATGGGGTTTACCCTAAACTCAGCCACAATCCCTACAGCTCCTATTTAACCATAGAGGAGCAGTTGGAAACCATTTTGTGCACACATTTTTGGTCTGCAGTCCAGTTCTTGTGATGCATCTCCTGGCCACCCTAAACGGCCAGCTGCTTCTATTGACCTCTCCGAGCTTCAGTTGCTTTGTTGTTGCTAGAAGACTGGGGATGACCCATAATCACTTGTGGTGCAGTGAACCACATTACAACCACACATTGACAAAACATTTGTGAAATGCTGCAGTTATTATTACTATGATTATTATTAATAAATTGTATTTATAAAGCTTTAATAAATTACACAGTGTATTAAGGTAAATAGGGGATGCATATGACGGACAAACACAAACAATGAAAGAGAGGTAGAAGACTCCAAAAGAGCTTACAATCCAAGAGATGACTTGAAAAACTGATTCTGGGTGCATATGGGGGAACCCAGGAGTGACTAACCACACCGTTTTTGACTGCACATCTGAAAAAGGCCCTGAACTCTATAAAGTGCTGAGAATTGCGTTCACATCACACCAACAAAAATCAATTTTAACTGGTGTTATGGCACCTTGAGCATCAGCACTGCTCTTTGCTCTGCCTATAGCACATTAGTGAATTTGTTCAAAGAGTGACAAAGTAAATTATTCAAACAGTAACATCAGCTGCTAATGAAGGAAGGTGTTAAAAATCACAGCAATTAGCCAAGAAAAATAAACACAATATATACAGTACGTGCACTTTCATTCACTTCTAATAGGCAGTTGAGCAGAGTCAATCAAATCTGGAGTTTGGGCAGGAAAAAGCTACCAAGAGGACATAGACATGAAGGAGTCACTAGATAAAATAGAATAGCATCACCAAGTTGCTTATTTATTATTATTACACAGTATTTATATAGCGCCAACATATTATGTAGCGCTGTACAAAGTCCATAGTCATGTCACTAGCTGTTCTTCAAAGGTACTCACAATCTAATGTCCCTACAATAATCATATTCCCCCTATTAAAGTCTAGGGCCAATTTTAGGGGGAATCCAATAAACCTAACTGCATGTTTTTGAAATGTGGGAGAAAACCCACACAAACACAGGGGGGAAATGCAAACTCCATGATTGTGTCCTGCCCGAGATTCAAACCTGGGACCCAGCGCTGCAAAGCTATAGTGCTAACCTCTGAGTCTCTGTGCTGCTTAATGTTCATATTTCATTTTCCAAAGCACTTTGTATCATACATGCTCACCTTTTTTAACATATTCTATTTTCCTTTTTTTCATCCTGTGTTGTCAATCCTGACTATACATCGTAGTCTGCTAGCAGCAACATCCTATCTACATGCACTCCAAGGACAGCTGCATGGCATTATAAAAAAGTAAATTCTGCACAGATACAATGACTGACCCTAAAGATAAAGAAACAAAAAAAGTCTCTTTCTACTGCCTGGTTATCTCCAGACAAATATGTATAATACAAAGATAACCTGCTACTGCTAAAGCAGCCATTCTCAGTCAGCGCTTCCTTGAATTGTGGCTGATTGACTTCCCATTTGATGATGCATTGGGTCAACACCACTTAGTAAAGGCAGATGCATGACTCAAATTATGTTTTTAGTTGTCTGGAAAGGTGGTAATTCAGCCACCATTGAAGGAGTTGGGGGATTTTTTTCCACTGACCAACAATTTACCGTGTTTTTCGCCGTATAAGACGCTCCGGAATATAAGACGCACCCAATTTTAAAGGAGGAAAATCTAGAAAAAAAAGATTCTGAAAGATTATTC
>NC_092868.1:47093080-47107962 GCF_032062135.1 Pyxicephalus adspersus
TGATCACTCTGTGCCGTTCACTTACCTTTTTTTCCACTGTATGGCCGGGTAACTCTGTTAGGGCAGGGATCAGCAGCGTGCTTCCGGGTTCAGAATCGCAGGGGCGCGTGTGCCGGCTTCTTTCGCTCTGCACTGCAGCCAGGAGGAGACACACCCTGCAGCCAGCATCGAGGAGACGCATGCAGGATCGGGTATAGGGTGAGTATCTTATTTTAATTATTTTTTAACACGGTATTTGTCGTATAAGACGCACCAACTTTTCCCCCCCAGTTTTGGGGAAGAAAAAGTGCGTCTTATACGGCCAAAAATACGGTATTTGTTTTTTTTTTTTCCCCACCAAGCTCCCAAAAAATGGTTTTGAGGAGGTTTTCCGAGACCTGAAAATTATTTCAAGTGGGTGGAAAATGGTTGAGAAAGGTTGAGCTAGAGGATCCAGTTTTAGACGTGCCATCAACAACAGAAATTAATCAATATTTTGCTAAAGGAACCCCCAATTTCTTTGCAAACATGAATGAAAAGTTATAAAAAAATATATCCTAGTATCGTGTACAGAACAAATCTGTGTTAGCATTTATGAATGGAGCGCTGAAACCTGGGAAAACCAAAAGCACCACCTTCACCTAAGGCCCATTTGCTCAGATTTATTGGAAGCCAATTAGACCTCACTGACCCTCCAATAAAACATGGCTTTAGCATTCTTACACGCAAGACTGCTGTTCTTACATTGGGCCTGATTTATCAAAGCTCTCTAAAACTGAAGAGGATACACTTACATCGGTGAAGCTGGGTGATCCAGCAAACCCAGTAAAGATTTCCTAAAAGTCATTTGCCATTTGTTAGCAATTTTTGTAAATCCTGGACCAGATCCATTCCAGGTTTGCTGGATCATCCAGCTTCACTGATGAAAGTGTATCCTCTCCAGCTTTGAAGAGCTTTAATAAATCAGGCCCAATGTATGTGTTACTATCAGCTTTCACTAAAAGCAAAGAGGATCACCCTGTAGTGATGCTTTGAAGAGGGAATAAGAAACCTGCAGGAGCAGGGCAAAAATTTGACAAGAATTTCATATTATTTCTTAACCCAAACCCCCTTCCCCCTCCATGCCACCCTTCACTGATCCCAAAGGCCAACGTTAACATGTGAATGATTTTTGCATGCAAGTTGTAAGGTTTTAGTATTTAAAATTTCTTAGCCTGCAGTTTTCATATTTTAACACTGGGTGGCAGTAAAGCTACATAATAAAAAGTGGCAGGCGATGTAACAACATAAATGTAGCAATAGATCCAAAAATAAATAAAAACCATTGAAACTCACTAAATCATTATGGGCTAAAAAAGGGCTGTCTTTTAAAAACCAGATCTGCAATGGCAGCTACCATATTTCCATTGCCTCTGTTTCCTACTAAAGTAGATTTAAACAGTGTCCCTGATTAATTAAAGCTCTCCAAGGTTGGAGAGGATACACTTTCATCAGTGAAGCTGGGTGATCCAGCACTTGAAATGGATTTCCTAAAAGCCCTTTGCTATTTGTTAGCAAATGCCTTCAATCCTTGACCAGATCCATTCCAGGTTTGCTGGAACACCCAGGTTTACTTATGAAAGTGTATATTTTAAAGCTTAATCTGCATATACTTTGCCATCTTTGTTACTGCCTTTTACTTTTTTTTTTTTTACCAATAGGACAATTAAAATGAGAAAATACAATCTCACCGTTTTCATTGTACAGTTTATTTTAGATGTGGTGACATCACTGTGTCTCTGTGCTTATCTATGCAATTCAGGCACACCATGACTGGTGGGAGGGGTCAGCAGAGAGCTATACATCACTTTCTCAAAACAGGAAGCTGTGATAGTGCCGTGTGTCATGATAATTTGCAGGACGGAAACAATTGATAGCTAATGAATAAAGCGGGGTGGCTAAAGGGACTTTTGGGCTTGATGTCCATTATCAGCCAGGGAGAAAAAAAAGTGCTATCTGTTTTGCTGCAGCTTCTAATGCACACTAATAAAAGCTCTGTGTGCAATCCAAAGGAGATGATCCTGCTTAAGACTGAAGGTAAGAATTCAGATTTTAAATAAGGACAAGTTTCCTTATGGTCACAATAGTGGATCATGCCTGTATGATGTGTATTAAAAAACCCAGAAACAGAGAGTCAAAAAGAAGCATGGAAAGGCCAAGGAGGGAGGAAAAAGAAAGCAAGGAGAGGAAAGAGAGGGCAATCGATGGCAATAGAGAAAAGAGAGGGCAGAAGAGAAAATAGAGTGCAATAAAAGGAAAAAAGAAAGAGAGGAGAGGAAAGAGAAGTCAATGCGAGGAAAGAAAAAGGGCAAGGAGGGGAGAGGGCAAGAGAGGGCAATAGAGAAAAAATAGGGCAGGCGAGGGCAGAAGAGAAAAGAAAGAACAAGGAAGAATAGAGAGGACAAGGAGAGGAAAATAAAGAGAGGGCAATAGAGAAAAGATGAGAGCAGAAAGGAAAGGGAGGGCAGTAAAGGAAAGAGAGGGAGGGAGAGTAAAAGAGGGCAATAAAAGGGAAAAAAGAGGGCAAGTAGAGGAAAGAGAGGGCAAAGAAAGGGAAAAAAGAGGGCAAGGAGAAGAAAGAGAGGGCAAAGAAAGGGAAAAAAGAGGGCAAGGAAAGCAAAGAAAAAAGGGCAAGGAGAGGCCTAGATGCCTGAACAGCCACCAAGTCATCGCCAGTGCCTGCCCTGTGCCATTGCCCGTTGTGTTCATACTTTGTAAGTTAATGGGAATCCAAGCAGATTACAGTGTGTTCAATTGACTGTGTACTGAATGCCCTCCGCTCTGTACAAGCCACTCCATTAAAACCACACAAAAAGCAAAAGCGTGAATTTACACTCCATGTCTTTCTAATCTGCAGCCAGTGAACTGAAAAACTACAGGGCCATTGATCCTCAAACAAAAGTTTTAAGTGCTGATTACAGTTCACAGGGGTGGTAAATCCATTCAAGGAAAATTAGCATGAGAACAGTAACATTCACTCTTTATTTTCTGCACAGCACCCAGGCAATACGCTGCAGCTTTTCAGTCTTGGGGGCCATTCAGAAAATAAGGCTGAAGGGATTGGGCAGGTGGGACAGCTAGTTGCTTAAGATGAATGTAGGGTGAAAATTGGATCCATTCAGTGGGTTGGTTGAGGCTACCAAGATGGTTTGAATACAAGATTTCATTGTGGACTTCTTCAATTTAAAGCATTAAGAGAACTTGTCTTACCCCTGCTATACTCTATACTGATGATGCTCTTTAAACATCGCATGTACTGGCTCTGAAATGAATTTTCTGGTACTGATGCAGTCCACATGACTTAGGGCCTGATTCACTAAACATTGATTTTAGGAGTAATATGAAGTTTCCATAACAGGATGTGGCTTTATGGGAAGTCAGTTCATGTATATATGAACCCCCATCCCAATTCTCGCCAGACACAGCATGACCTCTCCTGACCTCTGAATTCTGCTAATGAGCCATATGTTGAAGGCAAAAAGCATCCTGCTCCAAACATTACAGCTCTGGGTATTGTGGCCTAATGAGAATGTGGCTTCTAGTTGCCTATATATATGTTTAATAAATTTGTTCAGAATTGCATAGAAATCAACTTCCTGAATTTTATTGTCTTTTCAGGGGATTCCAATCCTCATGTGAATTACAGATCTGTGTTCCCAGCTCTGCCCCCCCCCCCCCCATAGCTGAACAATTTACCTTGATCAACCAAAACAATAAAACCACCTAATATTGGATTGGCCATTTTTGTGCCACTAAAACAGGTTCTCTTTGACCTTTAGCAATGGCTGAAAGAAAATGGGCAGGAGCTTTAAAATAAAAAATATTTTGACTAGGTAGCTTTATTGTGGAAGGGACAGGCAATGTCCTGTCTGCAATAAAGTAACCTCACCAGCTCGAGTGCAATTTTTTTATTGACACTCACCTGTTCCCGTTTTATTGCAGGCTCCACCATCTTTATCTGGTCCTCTTGCAGGTGTCGGATCTTTGGCCATCTTGAGTGACCAGACTGGAAAGATGTAACTCCTCATGCGTGTTCAATCAGTCCTGCCAGGGGAAGCCAGAATACCCATCTCTCTGCACTGAGCTGCACATGCAGATTATTAATATTATTATAATTATTATTATTAATGAACAGGATTTATATAGCACTAACATGTTACGCAGCGCAGTACATTACATAGGAGTTGTAAATGACAGACAGATACAGACAGTGACACATGAGGAGGAGATCTCAGTGTACCTGGAAAATAAGATTGCAATCTGGCAGGTAAGTATGCCTAATTCAGTGCTCAACCCAGAAACTGGTGGAAAGGAATTGTAGGCGGATGGCAGCCCCTGTATACCCAAAAACAGCCAGGTGGTTGCTGAAAAGTGCAGGGTGATGCGCCTGGCTAAAGGAGGCTGGGGAGAACATTGTAATTCCAGCAGGGACATCTCCTATCCTTTCTGTAACAATCCTGCTTGCTCACAATTTTTAAATGCAGAACTGCGGAATTCTGCCTGAATCTTGTAATTCAAAAAGTGATGCAAAGAAATGACATGAAACTACTTTCTGAAACATTCTTATGTGAGTCTAGGGCAAGGGGCAGAGCTTTGACACCCTGAGTATACAGGAAGTGGGTTGTTTGGAAGCCAGGGAGCTTTCAGAAGACAAGAAATGCCGGATCAATGACCAGGTGAGCCCGTGGGGGACAGCTCTAAAGATACAGAGTGTATAGCTGCATTTGTGTTATTTTTAAGTGCTGCTATTGTAATTCTTTGCTAAATTTGGAGTTTTAAATAAATGGTAAATGGATGATAACTACTTAAAGCGTACCTAAACTCTGAATTTTCACTTTACATAAAAGGGTAGACAATCCTTTATTTAAATTTAAAATTCTGTTTGTGTTTTTTTTTTTTTTTTTTGCAGCACCGCCCCACCGCGATCAAGAATGCATGGGAGCACAGAGCCTCCCAGGATACCTACGTCACGCATCCCGGGAGGCTCTTGGCTGCTCATTCTGCGCATGCCCAAGCATCTCAGGCATGCACAGAAAGAGCCCTTTCGTCAAAAGGGAAAAAAATTGCAGATCTCATGCATGCGCAGTTAGATCGGCAAAATTTTTTTTCCTAATCTATGTCACCTTCAGGTAACGCAGGAAGAAGAACACGGAAGAAGAGACCAGAAGATGGCGGTGCCTGTCTCTCTCTCGGCCAGCCAGAAGATGGATACTAGGACGTCCCGGACACAGATGGAAGAAACCTTCCGGCGGATCAACTGCTCTGCAGGATTAAAGGTAAGTGTGATTTTTTTTGTTTTGGGTAGTTTTAGGTTTACTTCCTCTTTTAGGGCTAATGAAAAATATTTAAAATATATATATATATATATATATATATACATACACACACAGTAAATTTCTAATGTCAATTTAGCGGCAGCCACATATTAGGGAATAGAGGGAAATGATAGGTTACATGATACCTCTATCTTTCTATCTTGGGATTCCCCACCCCAGCACATTTACTAGATTAAGGATTAACCAGACTGTTCTATATCCTTTTCCAATGAACAGATTGAGCTATGGAGGTGAAATATGACACTGTCTATTGTAGGCTAAGGAGGCGTGATCAAACGGTGTGCAAAGCAGCGCTGCACACGGAACTTTCCGTTTCCTAGGAGATCCGGGGATTTTATTAGACAAAGGATTTTTTTCCCCATTCAAGTGCCATGGAAACCCCCTGGAGGACTTGGTTATCTGTCACTCAAAATAATGGGATCTAAAAGCATGCGCAGTGCCTCTGGGCTGCTGTAAGGATTTGCTCTGTCCAGTCACTGGTGCAAAATTTCTGTACATGTTGTACGTTTGTGTTGCAGATCTTACACAATGCACTTTAAAACAGAATTAAAGTGAAAATTAAAAAACATGCACAATTTACCTTTAATCCCGCAGATCTATTGATCCTTCCGGAGGATCTTTTTATTGGGTCCCGCGTCGTCCCGGAAACCTTTTTCGGCCCCGGTTCTTCTTTGAAAGTCACCCAGCAGGCGCTAGATTGGGTAACATAGATGAGGAAAAATATTGCCGATCTCACTCGAGATCGGGCATGAGCAGAAGGAGCAGCCAAGAGCCTCCCGGGATGCATAACAGTATGGTATCCTAGGAGGTTCTGTGCTTTCATTCTGCCGCAGCGAAAAAAACAAAAAAGATGTTGCATTTAAAAAAAAATACAATTTACCCTTTTATGTAAAGTAAACATTTTGCATTTAGGGAGACATACATAAGTGTGATTTTTTTTGTTTTGGGTAGTTTTAGGTTTACTTCCTCTTTAAGGGCTAATGAAAATTATTTAAAATATATATATATATATATATATATATATACACACACACACAACATATAGATCCCTACTTCTGTCAGAGCCCCTAGAACCCTAGAAATACCTGGTACTTCTGGGTATGAGAGGGCATGTGACCTCCTATCTGTCTTCCCAGGAGGCAGTGCTTAGTACTTTGCAGCCAATCAATGCTGAGGAAGAGGAGCAGATCATTACCCAATGGGCACAGTGATACATTCTCAGTGATGCAAAATTTCCCAGCTACCTACTGCACAAAAAGTACAATGATATATAATAAATACAGATCTGTATAAATTTGTGTTTTCTAAATCTGCATAGTTTAGCATTAAAACCTGGTGAAAGCTGCCAGCAACTTGTTTAAAGAAACCTGTCACAAACTGCACAGAATAAAAAATAAATGTTTTCTCGCAGTGCTTTTCTATTTTATGGAGCTTTATTCACTTTCAGAGCACTTTTTAACTTGCTAGCAAATTACCTAGCACAGCCCTCTCCCTACTGTCTTTTTATAGCCCTCATTACTTATAGGAAGGTCAAATTACTCACTGTGATGGCCCAGCTCCTCTGCCCCTCCCCTCACCTCCCTCCATAATGTGGTAGTAAAGGGAGGCTTTCAAAGGATAAGACTATGCATGAAAGATGGTCAATGCCTATATAATCGTATAGGAAGTTTGTTGTGGAAATGAAAGATAGCCGGAACCTCAGTTTAATATTCCCAAATAAAAGTGCATTAACGGCTGCACAAAGCTTGCTGTGCACACTCACAAGGACTTACAGTAAAACTTGCTACTGTAGGCTTGTACTAGTACTAGGTTAGTATACTCAGATTTCATGGCATTAAAAAAGTACAACAGAACCAATTGCTGCTGCTAGTATATTATGATATCAATATTTTATTATGCTTCAGCCATTTTGCAATGTGATATCTGCCCTTTGTAGAAATACAGCAGAATGGTCCCTGCACAGGGCTGATGGAGCTCAGGAAGGCTGCAATCCATTTATATACCACTCAGTCTAAACACATGTCAACGATTTAGGTCAGAGGAGGTCAAACACCCCTAGACCCTGCCTCCTAGTGAGCCGCCCTGTGGCTGCCTTCCGGAAACAACATTTCCCACAAATTACCTGAATTACCTATAAATGGTTGCAATTAGGGTTTGATAAAAAGCAAGTAAGACCAAGTAAACGTTATTTTTTACCTAAACTGATCATATAACTTCAACACAGGTTTTACTAAAGACAAAACTGGAAACAATATGAAAGCAAAGGTAGTATTAGTATTATAGTAGTAGTATGGTGGTAGTAGTAGTACAATAATGTATTAGTACACTGAAAGTAATAGTATAGTGGTGGTAGTATAGTATAGTATTGTAATAGTATAATAGTAATAATTATAATATAAAGTATAAGTAATAAGTATAATTGTAATAGTATAATGGTAGTAGTAGTATGGTAACTGTAGCATTATTATAGTACTAGTATAGTGGTTGTATTACAGCAGTAGTAGCAGTGTGGTAGTAGTAGGGACAGTACTGGTGAAAACAAAGATGATAGTAAGAGTGTTAGTTATAGTAGTAGTATTATACAGGTAATAGTAGAGATGGTGATAGTTGTAGTAGTAGAATTAAAGTAATTGTATATGGATAGTATAAAAGTAGTAGTAATAGAGTAGTGGTAAAAGTTCTGGCAGTATTATAGTGGTGGTAGTAGTAGTGGTATTATAGTAATAGTGTAGAATTACTAGTTATAGTGGAAGTATGATAGTGGGTAGTAGTAGTTTAAATAATGGTTTTATAGTAGAAGTAGAATTAGTGGTAATAGTATTATAGTGGTGGTTGATGTAGCACAAAGTTACATAGTTAGCCAGGTTTAAGAAAGACATGAGTCTATCAAATTAAAACACTAGAGAAAATAAAAAACATATCTCTGATAAAAAAATCCTATAGACAAAGTTGATACAGAGGAAGGCAACCATTATAAACCCTCGGTTCAATTTGTTCCAACAGGGAAAAAAATTCCTTCCTGATTCCATGAGACAATCGGATGTTCCCTGGATCAACAGTCTCTGTTATCTTTACTTTAAAACTTTAATACCCAGTTATATTCTGTGCTTCTAGAAATGTATCCAGCTTTTCTAGAGTAGTAGTAGTGTAAAAGAATTGTAGTACTAGATTGTTACTGGTGGTAGTGATAGTAATATAGAAGTACTATAGAGGTGGTAATAGTAGTATTGGTATTTCAGTAGCAGTTTAGTGATGGTAGTATTATAGTAATAGTATAGTAGTAGTAATATTAGAGATAACAGTATAGTGGTGGCAGTGGTGATAGTAGTAGTATTGGTATAGATGTAGTATAGTGATAGTAGTGGCACTATTATAGAAATGGTAGTAGTAGTAGTAGTGTAATAGTAATGTATTATGAGAGTAGTAATGTAAAAGAATTGTGGTGGTATTATAAAAGTACTAAAAAGGTGGTAGTAGTGGTATAGAAGTTCTATAGTGGTGGTGGTAATAGTATTATTGGTATTTCAGTAGCAGTTTAGTGATGGTAGTACTATAGTATTATTATAGTAGTAGCAGTAACTTTATAGTAGTAGTAATAGTAGTGATAGCAGTATTGTTGTCATGGTGGTGGTAGTAGTAGTATTAGTATAGATGTAGTATAGTGATAGTGGTAGTAGTAACATGGTGGTAGTAGTAGTAGTGTAGTAGTATTGTGGTAGTAGTGGTATTAGAGTACAATTAGTGTAAAAGAACTGTAGTTGAAGATTGATACTGGTGGTAGTGGTAGTATTATAAAAGTACTTTACAGATGGTAGTAGTAGTAATTTAAAAGTAGTATTCAGTAGTAGTTTAGTAGCATTTTAGTGATGGTGGTACTATAGTAATAATATAGTAGTATTAGTAGTAATAGTAGTGATAGCAGTATAGTGAAATAGGTAGCAGTAGGGTAGTGTTATTGTGGTAGTAGTGGTATTAGAGTAGTAGTAGTGTAAAATAGTTTTAGTAGTAGATACTGATACTGGTGGTATTGGTAGTGTTATAGGAGTACTATAGAGATGGTAGTAGTAGTAATATAAAAGTACTATAGTGATGGTAATAGTAGTATTGGTATTTCAGTAGCAGTTTCGTGATGGTAGTACTATAGTAATAGTATAGTAGTAGCAGTAATATTATAGTAGTAGTACTACAAGTAGTGATAACAGTATAGTGGTGGCGCTGGTGGTAGTAGTAGTATTAGTATAGAAGTAGTATAGTGATAGTGGTAGCAGTATTATAGAAACAGTAGTATATTGGTAGCAGTAGTAGTGTAATGGTATAGTGGTATTAGTGTAATGACAAAAGTATAATAGGTGTACTGCAAAATGGCAGTAGTAGTTCTAGTTGGTATTATCATAGTAGTAGTATGGTAGGAGTATTATATGAGTGGGAAAAATTACATAGCAGTGACAGGGAGCACGCACCAGGGGCATTGCAGAACCCATCATACCATAACTTTGAGATGATTCCAGAAGGCTGCTATTATGTTTCCGTATTATCACAAACATGATTGAGAATCATCAGTAATGCCTAATGTGTACACAGAAATTACTGCTGGACCACTGTGGCTGCCATCACAAAACACAGCTACACAACTTGGAAGCGTTCCATCTGCGGATTGTCTAGGCTGAATCGTGAAGGTGTTGCCTTTTAAACGGAGCATCTAAGTTTAGCCTATCCTTGTTGCCAGACTCTCTGCATAATCATAGACTGGAGGAAAAATTACCAGAAAGCTGTTTAGAATCAGCAGAAAGCCAGCAAATCAGAGGATAGAATGTGTAGATTTCATTCTGGCAGCCCTTCAAGGAATAAAATTCAGCCTGCATCTAACTGGTCCCTGAATGACCTCATACTTATTTGTGGGCTGCTTAGCTACCGCCTGTCCGCCCTCTGTCCTACCATATAATGCGTTCTCTGTGCTCATCACAGTGCCGGAGACACCGCTGCCTCCCTCCACAGGAAAAAAACGTCTATATAAAATAAAATTTTTCAAAATGAACCAGTTTGTATGAATTCATATAAAGAAGCAGAAAATTCCTTTTCTTATTGGCTTTTCTACCAGCATGATGTGCTGAACTAGAATGAACAGGCTGTATGTAATATGATTCCTGAGCATCTGACATACTATTAGTCGGCTTTTGTACAACTATCAGCCAATACTGCACTGTCCTTCTATCCTATGTTTACTTGTAGCTGGCCCTGCTTGACCCCTTGCTGACTTTTGGTTCCTCTCCTCAATTTATATTGGGCAGATCATAAGCTGCAAGTTTTTATTGGTGCTTAGGGCACCAATTGGGAGAGTCGCTGTTTGTCCAGATGACCACCATGAAAAAGGAAGCCCAAAATTGTCTTGTGGACATTAGGTCAGGGGGTAAAAACCATGACTGTTCACAGATGGTAGAATTTCATCCCCCAAGATGAACGTTCCCACAAAAAATCTACAATCTGTACAGCTGTCCCCAGGCGCTGGTTAGTGATCTGTCCTACCGGAACAATCAATATTATTTGCTAATGGTGGAGGGAGACGTAGACACCTCCAGCTCATCTACTCCCTTTCTTTCTTTATCAAGCGCTGGTTCGTTCCACTGTCTGGAAAACGTTAACTTAGAATAGTTTCCAGGGATAACTACCACACTTTCGTATGGGGACAAGAGAATCTACCTAATAAAATGTATTCATTAGTAAATTCTCTGGTTTATTCTTTTTTTTATTACTCTGTTTTAGAGCCAATTACATCATCACTTGCAGGCAGATTATGGTTAGTGGGAGGGGCCAGTATGGTGCTTGTTGTCTCTTTCTAAAATAGGAAGCCATGATAGCACCCATGATTGAAAGAATTGTAATCCAATGAATATAAGAGGTGAGCCAAGGACATGGGCTGGGCGGAGGGTGAAGGCTAAATGATGGTGTATGTCCTCTAACCAGAAAACAAAATGTGATCTTATTGACTAACTGCAGCTTTTAATGCATCCTGTGAGATGCTGGCAGTGTGCGGTGAAATGGCAATAAGCTTTTCAGTACAGAAGAGGAGGCCATGAATCTGTGCATAACTGAAGGCAAGGCTGGAGTCTAGCTCTAATGCTTTGAATGATCAATACCACGGGGGCACGGGAATAAAGGCGGCGTTTCCATTAACTGTAAAAGTAACATGAGTTTATTTTAGTCTGGGGACACAATGCCAAGTAAGATATCAAGCATTGACGGTATTACAAGAACACATCCATGCTGCTGCAGGCATAGATCATTGCTGACGGGAAGCGAGAGCCCTGAATTAATAATGAAGTGGGATGGAGGAACATTGGGCTCGGTTATCATTTCCATGCAGCTCTCATTAAAGATACTTTGCAGGAAAGGACGGCTGGTCCTATTGGGCCTCATTGTAGGGCACATAATGGGAGGTGTGACGGTGCCAGGGCTGTGGGGTCACCATGTCTGTGTATAATGCTTCTCGTCTTTTCATTTACCAGCTGTGTGTTCCCATTACATTGTGTGTGAATACGGCGGTATAGGTATATCTCTCCTTTGGGTCTATTCTGCCTGCTTTTATAGCCATCTGCAGACTTGTAAATTTTAACAAAAATACTACAGCTCACTGACTTAAAATTATCTATAAAGGGACCATCAATGTCTTTTGTCTGTAAGTGACCATAGATGTTCGGATAAGAGAGAGTGAGAAATATATCTGAGCTCATTCAAATTGCTGATGGATGAAAAATGGAAATGAATGGAAACACATGCAATTAAATATTAATTCCCTTTTTTTGGGGTGAATGATCAGAAATTCTCTGTGGTTGATTATGAGAGCTTGGTACGGATGCTCACAAGTGCTAACCATCACCCTTTGTTTTAGGATTTGATTCGCAGAAAGATAAAAGGAACTTACCGTATTTTTTGCAGTATAAGACGCACTTTTTCTTCCCCAAAACTGGGGGGGAAAAGTTAGTGCGTCCTATACGACAAAGGTGTGATAAAATAACTAAAATAATATACTCACCCGATACCCGATCCTGCGTGTGTCTCTGGCTGCAGCAGCGTCTGTCTCCTCTTCTCTCTGGCAGCAGCATGTGTCTTCTCCTGTCTGTAAAGCAGAGCGAAAGAAGCCGGCACAGCGCCACCTGCTGTTCCCTGTCCTAACTGCCGTACAGGGGAAAAAAAGCAGAGTGATCAGAAGAGGAGTTTGAATGACAGAGTGATCAGAAAAGAATTTTGAATGACACAGAGTGATCAGAAAGGGAATTTGAAAGGCATAGAGTGATCAGAAAGGGAATTTGAATGGCACATGAGTGATCAGAAGGGGAATACCGGTATGAATGGCACATGAGTGATCAGAAGGGAAATAATCTTTCAGAATCTTTTTTTCTAGATTTTCCTCTTTTAAAATTGGGTGCGTCTTATATTCCAGAGCGTCTTATAGGGCGAAAAATACGGTATTAATGTAGGTCAATATTCATTAATTGCATTATAATACATTAAAATACAAGCAGTGTAAATAACTAAATATGACTTGATGTCAGCCTTTTCTATTCAAGTATAGCTAAGCCTAGGCTAGGAGATAGAGGGAATCAGCCCAAGGAGCCAATCAGGTGTGCTGCAGTGCTGCTGCACATGTGCAGCTCAGCATTGGTAGAAGGAATACCCGGCACATCCCGGCTTCCCCTGCGGCTGCAGGGACTAAATGAACTCCTGTCCACCATCACAGCCCAGCCAATCAAGATGGCCGAAGATTGAAACAAGAAAGAGAAGAAGGAAGAAGATGGCGGCTCTTGCATGGAAAGGGTAAATTCTCCTTGTTTATGCTTAACTGTAGTAGGGAATATGGAAGTCTTCTGCAGTGCCACACAGCTGTTTTATGGGGGAGAGTTGTGTACATCTCAGGACCAGATAGAAACATACATATGATGCCAAGTTACATAGCTGTGCAGGGTCAATCTAGCTTAACCTCCCTGGTGGTATTCTCGAGTGTGGCTCAGGGTTATTTTTGTTACCAAACTCGGCGTGGCATTGTAAAGGACTCACCTGGTCTCAACAAGCCCGCGGCGTCCTCCTGCGTTGCCCGCCCACCATCTGTGTCACCTGGCCTCACGTCCCTGGCGTAATCAAGGGGATGTGCGAGCATGCAGGAACGGTGCGCTGGGCATGTCTGGCGGGATATTCAAACAGAGGGCACCGCTTTCACATTCTCACCAAGTGCCAGGAGAGGTATTTATGTTCTGGCAGACCCTCCTTCTCTTTCCCTCTGGTTATTATTTTATGTTATTATAAGGAAAAAAAAGTCTGTTTTTTTTCCCAGAAGAAGTGCAACCCTAGATGCACCCCAGGTCCCCAGTTCGATGTCTGAGTGAATCCTTTTGGCTGATGTGCTTGAGCCATCTAATAACCTCCGCTCATTGCAACTGAGACCCTGCTCCACAACTGAAATGGTTTTTGTGAAAGAATACCTTTATTCTTATAGTTTTATAAACATAAAATAGATTGGTAGCACTAACTAATAGCACTTCCAATAGAACTTCCAACTCTTAGAAGTGCACATTACCAACGGCCAAGTACCTATGGTCTGAACCACACTCAGACCTGAAGAACCTATAATGTATGTCCCACCCCCCCAAGAAAAAAATTCACTTATATTCTGTACCAAGCTTAAGTCTACACTTCTTGCCAACATTGATTGAAAGAATTGCCGGTATCATCCATAGCAACAGAAGTTTTTACATTCTGCCCTGACAGAAAGAAAATGACTAGTTGCTTTGGGCAACAGAAACCATTCTTTTTGGACATTTATTCATTGGAGGCCTCATCTATCCTCGAAGCCTCAGCACAGGAAACACACAAGCCTCTTATCGCTACCCAGCAGATGCAGCACGGCCAAGAATATGAGGAAATGATGGCATGTAACAGAGCAGGGTTTACTGCTGCTGGCAGCTTTAGAGATTATACTCTAGGCTGTTTTGGCATTATATTTCTGTATATTAATATTTGTGGTTAACAACCGGAAAGCTGGCCTTATCACTAACATAGCATGAAAAAAAGTGTTTACTTAAGGCAGAACCCTACAGAGAATTGTTTTATCTGTTGTCTAGCAGGGTTTAATCCACACCAAGGTGTTTAATGCAAGCCTTGACTCTAGGAAAAATTTTGACCAACCACAACAACAAATTCTTGATTTTGTGTTGAAGCTTCTTAACCTCCTTGCAGTTAAGCCCGACCTTCGCTCGGGCAAAAAAAAACTGCAAGGATGGTTAAGCCCGAGATTTTGTACATCCTTACTTACCTGGTCCCCCTGTGCTCATCCAGCGTCGTCCTCCATCAATCATCGTCCGCCGATCTCTCCAGCGTCGGGTGCCTTCGTCGGGTGACAGCAGGATCACAAGATGCCGGCTGGTGGAACACAAGATGCCGGCCGGCTTCTTACCTGGTCCCGCTGATCGTTCACGTCCTCCTCGTTCCAGCGCCGGATGATCTCTGCAGGGAGAAGCCGTCCGGCGGAGAAAAAAA